>NC_064626.1:1214011495-1214311495 GCF_023864275.1 Schistocerca cancellata
TCATATCCAAAAATATAACAAGGACGAATTAAATTTCCATCTTCTGCTAAATAAGTATAGTAAACATTATATCCTAAATAAGTAAATTATAAATGAAACCATTCTTTTTTTGTAGTTGTGCATATTATTACGAAAAAGGTCGCCCATTTGATTACCTACCCACCGCCCCTCACAGTGGCAGATGCGATTAAGTTACTCAAACTTCCACACTGCGCAACAGAACTAAAGGTTCACTTTTTTTTCAAATCCTTAATTGTATCCCACTGTGACATATAAGTTTGAAATTTGTTTCGGAGATACATACAACCTTCCTCTGTAATGATGCAAAAGCGTGACTCCCTGCAACCTTACCCTTGGGCTCGACAACACTTCACACAGCAAATCACGCCAAAAAAAAAAAAAAAAAAAAAAAAAGGCCACAGTTTAAGAGGTTCATGAGACGAGCAAGGTGGGTTAATTATTTCACGATGGCGTCAAATTTCTCCACAATTCTTCCCATCGTCACCGCAGACGTGGCACACGCTCGGCAGGTCGTCAGAGCCCCTCTTACCTGCATTTCAAACCTTCCCTTGACGCCTCGGCGATGGAGGCCAGAACCGCGACGCCCGGCGCTTAAATCACGCGGTTTTCTAATGCGTGACCAAAGAAAGCATTTAAGACACACCGTCGCTCACAAATGACATGAAAACGCCTAAGGGGGTGACATAACGTGCGTCAATGAATTCACCCCTTTCTCCGAGGCATTGATTCCCACACATTTGCCGGCCGTGGTGGCCAAGCGGTTAAAGGCGCTACAGTCTGGAACCGCGCGGCCGTTACGGTCGCAGGTTCGAATCCTGCCTCGGGCATGGATGTGTGTGATGTCCTTAGGTTAGTTAGGTTTAAGTAGTTCTAAGTTCTAGGGGACTGATGACCTTAGAAGTAAAGTCCCATAGTGCTCAGAGCCATTTGAACCATTTGAACCCACACATTTCGCGGTCGAAAACGACAGTTCACAGAGCGATGAGCAACAGAAGCACGTTCTTGACAACCTTTGACACTACTGATTCCCTGAGTCGTTACAACCCTTCTGTAAGGAAATTGTGGGACTGCATCTACATCGAAGGTGATCACACTCCTTTGGAGCGCGGCGCGACTGCTGTTTTTCCTCTCGTGTGCCGGTTGCAGCCATCAGAGACCGCTTAAAAGTATTCCAGAAATTCGAATGTGATTCGAAACAGCAAATTACACTTTTTCCCGTTGTCCTGTGGCGTTATCACTGTAAGGTACGACACTGAGTCAAATGTGAATAAAATGGCAAAGGGTCCCTCTAAGACCGGCCAGTTCGGCAAAAGGCTCAGTGGCACCCATGCACCTTTATTGAGAATTTGAAAAATGTGAGAGATTGCAAAGTACTCTCACTTCTGATTCGGTGTAGGGAATACGATCTACGGCGATTTGACTTCATAGATTGTGATGAAATGGTGGGCAGCAATTTATGGTCTTGTTTGCATGCTCTAGGGAAAGAAATACGGTAAGCTTTACCTGCGTTCAAAGGCACAGGGTGCCAACTTAAACGACTACAATAAAAGCACGGTGTTGGTGGGGCGACAAAGCGCGTTTTCTTTTCTGGAGAACGGTGAAGAGACATTTCCAGACGGCCCCGTGCCGCGGTCGTATTGTGCAGAAACACATTAAGCTTGGCACCATAGGCTGGGGCAGACGTCCAGGTATATGACCTAGCGTCAAAAAGTCGCCGACAGTGCATTGTAGGCCTTGTTAGCGAGCAAGCCGCCAAAAGAAATGTAAACGTTCTGAAAATGTCCATGGGACAGGAAAACTGGCGCCCAGACATGTAAACTCTGTTTCAAAACATGTTCTGTCAGTCCTAGTTTATGGCCATTCTTTGCAAACTTTGAAAGGGACGCAACAGGGGAGATAACAAGCTGTTTATGGAGAGCTGTGCTTCCACCCTGTGTTATGTATCGAGAGGTTGTAACAATGGAAAATTGTACTGAAATGCAGGAGGATCTGCAGCGAATTGACGCGTGGTGCAGGGAATGGCAACTGAATCTCAATGTAGACAAGTGTAATGTGCTGCGAATACACAGAAAGATAGATCCTTTATCATTTAGCTACAAAATAGCAGGTCAGCAACTGGAAGCAGTTAATACCATAAATTATCTGGGAGTACGCATTAGGAGTGATTTAAAATGGAATGATCATATAATGTTGATTGTCGGTAAAGCAGATGCCAGACTGAGATTCGTTGGAAGAATCCTAAGGAAATGCAATCCGAAAACAAAGGAAGTAGGTTACAGTACGCTTGTTCGCCCACTGCTTGAATACTGCTCAGCAGTGTGGGATCCGTACCAGATAGGGTTGATACAAGACATAGAGAAGATCCAACGGAGAGCAGCGCGCTTCGTTACAGGATCATTTAGTAATCGCGAAAGCGTTACGGAGATGATAGATAAACTCCAGTGGAAGACTCTGCAGGAGAGACGCTCAGTAGCTCGGTACGGGCTTTTGTCAAAGTTTCGAGAACATACCTTCACCGAAGAGTCAAGCAGTATATTGCTCCCTCCTACGTATATCTCGCGAAGAGACCATGAGGATAAAATCAGAGAGATTAGAGCTCACACAGAGGCATACCGACAATCCTTCTTTCCACGAACAATACGAGACTGGAATAGAAGGGAGAACCGATAGAGGTACTGAAGGTACCCTCCGCCACGCACCGTCAGGTGGCTTGCGGAGTATGGATGTAGATGTAGACGTAGATGTTAGCAAAAGACACGGCAAACGTGTGGGAAAGAGGCTGCAAAGCTGAATTTTTTTCCGTTTGCTGCCAATTAACTTTAAGTCTCTGAATGGTCAAATCGGTTTGCAGTGCAAAGACCGTTCACTGAGCTTAGAACGACGAGCTCCAGCTCATGATTGGCTTGTGCGAAATTGGGGAAAGTCAAAAAAGAGAAATGTGCTTTTGGAACCGAGCTGAGGAGTGTAATGGTCGCCTGGTCGTAGACATTGCTAATTGCTATAATCGCACTATTTAACTCCCATTTACGGAGCTTGTTAGCACTTGATGTTAGGTTGGCGCCATTAAAATGCATTGTGTTGTAGTAATCGCTGCTACTTGCTGGATCGCTGCTGTCTCTCGATGCTGATGCTGGCTCTACATCTGGTTGTCTAGGGTTAAAAACATGAGGTCCCGTGTTTTTTATGTGCTTTTGATGATAAAGAACGAGCGAAACCAACAAATATGTAAACTTCAAATATTTATTATTCTGGTGGCCATCTTAATTCCACTGTCCACCAAAGACCATGTCTCAACACAAAGTAGTACTTCCGTTACATGTTCTTTGCATTGTTAATCCACCTCAAATAATAACACACAAACATACTTTACCAAAGTGACATTCCGACTGCCTCCCGACCCTTCTTGCAGCTCGTATTTATAACATTGTCAAAGAACTACTAAAAAGAGAGATAGTTTATAAGTCACATGTACATCTGTTATCCTAATTTGTGCAGAAAAGTTATTAATTTGCATCGAGTGACATAATTTAACATGTTATTAAAATGACAGACAGATTTGTTGGCTTGACAGAATAATACTTCGTTACAAAAAGGCCGTTTTTTAGAAGTTTGTCAATTGACTTCTCTAATTTGCATAAATAAGTAAATAACATGAATTATTAATAATTACATTGGTTTTCGTCTAAAATAGGATTGCTTACGTGAATACTCAGTGAAAACGCTCCTAGTGAACAAATAGGTTTCACTGGGTGACTTTTATTTAAGGAGATCCAAAATACCTAAGTTGTCCACTATTTTTCGTACTTCATATTAATTATTTAAGATGAACTCAGTGTTTTTACATGATGACATTTGCTGTATCAGTGATCAAGTGATATAAACTTTTGTGTGGGTCAGTTATTCAGTATAATTTAATGGGTTGACTGTTTATGCAGACATGTTATGCAATCATTGCTAACATACACAATAACTTTTCTATAATCATAAATACTCGTTAAACTGGTTGAATTTGGAGGGTATCGCATACTTCGGTAAAGTAAAGCCTTTAATATGTTCCGTTACAGGAGGCAACACAGAGAAAGGGAGATCGACTCTTGTACAAGTCTCTTGTACTGGCGCTTTGCTAGTACAGAACTGCAGGTCTCTACCTGAACGGTGAGACTTGTGTCTTAGAGCGCGACTTGGAGCCTGTGCCAGTCACCCTCTGAACCATCAGAGGTACTGCTTATACCATCACAATCACAACAAGTGACGCGTGGGTGTACTTATTTGTCTTGAGTCGGCCGTCTAAACATTTGACGTATTCCGACACACACAGTCGTGGCACAGAGTCAAACTGGTTTGCCAGAGCAGCAAACGGGTCCACCTGCACACTGGAATCAGAGGCTCTTAGGGAAGTACCTGCATTCTGAATTAACCGAAGGCGAGACCGCGTACTTGCATTTTTCGGGAATGCGCATTTAATAACAGATTGCCGCCGTCCATGACTTCAGTCGCTGAACGCATCGTAGTATGGCGCCTTGACCAATAGGACGGTAAAGCATTCGCTGTTGCGAAGTAGGGCTATCATATCTACACTCCTAGAAATGGAAAAAAGAGCACATTGACACCGGTGTGTCAGACCCACCATACTTGCTCCGGATACTGCGAGAGGGCTGTACAAGCAATGATCACACGCACGGCACAGCGGACACACCAGGAACCGCGGTGTTGGCCGTCGAATGGCGCTAGCTGCGCAGCATTTGTGCACCGCCGCCGTCAGTGTCAGCCAGTTTGCCATGATACGGAGCTCCATCGCAGTCTTTAACACTGGTAGCATGCCGCGACAGCGTCGACGTGAACCGTATGTGCAGTTGACGGACTTTGAGCGAGGGCGTACAGTGGGCATGCGGGAGGCCGGGTGGACGTACCGCCGAATTGCTCAACACGTGGGGCGTGAGGTCTCCACAGTACATCGATGTTGTCGCCAGTGGTCGGCGGAAGGTGCACGTGCCCGTCGACCTGGGACCGGACCGCAGCGACGCACGGATGCACGCCAAGACCGTAGGATCCTACGCAGTGCCGTAGGGGACCGCACCGCCACTTCCCAGCAAGTTAGGGACACTGTTGCTCCTGGGGTATCGGCGAGGACCATTCGCAACCGTCGACTTGAAGCTGGGCTACGGTCCTGCACACCGTTAGGCCGTCTTCCGCTCACGCCCCAACATCGTGCAGCCCGCCTCCAGTGGTGTCGCGACAGGCGTGAATGGAGGGACGAATGGAGACGTGTCGTCTTCAGCGATGAGAGTCGCTTCTGCCTTGGTGCCAATGATGGTCGTATGCGTGTTTGGCGCGGTGCAGGTGAGCGCCACAATCAGGACTGCATACGACCGAGGCACACAGGGCCAACACCCGGCATCATGGTGTGGGGAGCGATCTCCTACACTGGCCGTACACCACTGGTGATCGTCGAGGGGACACTGAATAGTGCACGGTACATCCAAACCGTCATCGAACCCATCGTTCTACCATTCCTAGACCGGCAAGGGAACTTGCTGTTCCAACAGGACAATGCACGTCCGCATGTATCCCGTGCCACCCAACGTGCTCTAGAAGGTGTAAGTCAACTACCCTGGCCAGCAAGATCTCCGGATCTGTCCCCCATTGAGCATGTTTGGGACTGGATGAAGCGTCGTCTCACGCGGTCTGCACGTCCAGCACGAACGCTGGTCCAACTGAGGCGCCAGGTGGAAATGGCATGGCAAGCCGTTCCACAGGACTACATCCAGCATCTCTACGATCGTCTCCATGGGAGAATAGCAGCCTGCATTGCTGCGAAAGGTGTATATACACTGTACTAGTGCCGACATTGTGCATGCTCTGTTGCCTGTGTCTATGTGCCTGTGGTTCTGTCAGTGTGATCATGTGATGTATCTGACCCCAGGAATGTGTCAATAAAGTTTCCCCTTCCTGGGACAATGAATTCACGGTGTTCGTATTTCAATTTCCAGGAGTGCATTTCTCAGCAGCCTGTTCCTTCGAACCATATTTTTCCTTTTTTTATGGTAGATTAAAGATGCTTGGTGGTGGCGTAGTTTGATGCCATAACCTGGATTCACGTGTATGAAGTGAGATAGAGCGAGTAGTGTTCTCGTTAGTGTCAAGTGTCGATCCCCAGCAGATCACTCTGTCCACCATAGATTCCATTTTAGTAAGGCTTTTGTTAAATAAATATTTTCGTATGACGTTTCTTTAATAATGTTGTTGTCTTGTCTTGTTTAAGATCAATAAATCGACTTTGAATTAGACTACAACTTCTCCCTGAGTTCTGATTAACAGTTCCTTCGCATTTTTATAGCTGTCTAGATCAGAAACATAAGGAGTAGCTTTTTCATTTGGTGTCCACTGTGTGGATCTTATACTTCATTAACCATAATACCCTTTCAAATGTATGGTTAAAAGCGGGTCCAAGGCAGGTGGGCAACCCTGTGACACCGGTGCAGTTTCGGTTGCCTAACTGCTGGTGGCTCGGACCGCTTTTACACGTTCATTTTTAGATTTCTCAATGAAGGTGGGTGGATGCCATCAAGCTTTGATTTGTTAGCATCCTCAACTTTCTTTTTCATTCTTCCGTATAATATATTTTTTAGCAACTAGGATGTGAAAGATGTCAAGCTGATTGCGTGATAGATCTCATAGTTACCAGCCTTTGATATATTCATGAGTGTGTCGCTCGATATTCTTCCTGAATATATGTGGTCTGTTTCCAGACTCTCAGATTCTACAAACCAGTTTCATTAGCCCTTTGGCTGCTACTTGCCCCTGGTGATTTAGGAAATTCCTGAGTTCTCCATTCAATAACGGAACTCTTTTCCATTCTTAATGTAGATGTCCTTGATTTTAGTTTCGCCGATGGTTGTTTCGACTTTGCTGTATGTCGAACCTATCCTTCCGACGACCATTCCTCTTTCAATTTATCCCCGTTTCGCCTGCAGTCATTTCCTTCCTTTCACTTGTTATCCGTTTCATTCCTAAGTGACTTACATTGCTGTATTCTTCCCTTTTCCTGAACAGTACTGCATTTCCTGTATACGACAGTATCAACAGCTCACTGCTCCCTTTGTCAAAACACGATGTCCTCAAAACGGACCACGCCCTCCTGTCATTCGCGAGTAACACGAAGCCGATAAAATACATTGGTGTGCAAAACTGAAGGACGACAGTAACTTTCGCATGATCTGTCACTGGAAAAAAAAACTCGATGAAACTTTACCATACATAAAAAGAACTGCTACCGTTTAGTATAGAAGGTAACTAAAAGAAATGTGCAATGACATGACAGGTCAGTTCATTCGCCGAATACATTCTCGTTCCAAGAGCTCCTACATCTGCTCTGTTTGATGACGTCACGCAACCTCATCCACAGAAATTAATTCTTGGCTGAATGTACCCCGGAAAAGATGCACATGAGGAAGCAGTACAGTGTCACAGTAACGTTGAGGGGTGGCTGTACCATGTTCAGAAATTTGTAGGTCAGTACGCCCAAGCGACATTATGCCTTCCCACACCTTAACACCTGGACCACCAAAACCATCACGTTTAACAGTGCTGGATGTACCTTCATAAGCCTATTACGACGATAGGAAGGAACACGTGATTCGTGCAGTAGCTTTGTCGAAAGTGATCGTTTCGGTGATTCAGGTGGTAAAGAATGGGACGATACCGAGACTGGAAGGGCTTGCACGTTTCCCCGACTTAAATCCCGTCGAGCACGGATGGGATGGGTTGGGGAGAGTATTGCAGCACGTCCACATGCACCATCGACCGTCAACAGTTGTCAGCCGTGGTGGTGGAGAAGTGGAACTTCCAGTCTCAAGAACTCTCCACCGGCCTTGTGAGAGCATGGTAGCACGTTACAGCGCACGCATTGCCATAGGTGGTAAAAGCGGTGGCTCATTTTCTTCAGGTTACTATCCCTTGCTGTAGGGGCTGTAATTTTTTATATTTTTTCTAAACCAGCAAGGTAAAACAGAGGCCACTACTTCCATCACATCAAGTGGATTTAGTGCTCATGTACTCACACTGAGCCG
Source organism: Schistocerca cancellata (assembly GCF_023864275.1). NCBI lineage: Eukaryota > Metazoa > Arthropoda > Insecta > Orthoptera > Acrididae > Schistocerca > Schistocerca cancellata. The sequence goes on from NC_064626.1 coordinate 1,214,019,586, forward strand.
TGAACACTTCCCAGTTTATAAATGGAGGACAACTGAAAATTATTATTACTATTATCGGTGCCATGCGTGAAATGGTCGTGCTAGGCACGCGATAGTGAATCTTTATCTTATCATTAATGGCGCGAGACCTGCACGACCTTGTAGCAACCGTTATATTTCTTCATTATTCTACTGTGACACTAAGTGTGGTTTCACGTAATGAGAGGGAGAATGTAAAGATTAAAGGATTCATTTATTTAACAGTTGAATCTTGAACAATTATACAGTCAAATGGGGGTGGGGGGGGGGGGGGGGGAAGGAAGAATTGAGTTCAGCATCCTGCCCCAAAGCTCGTTCATAATAAGCCACGATGGCAGGAGAAAAGGAATTTTAGGAACAATCGCCGTATTATCAAATGAAGTCCAATTTACTAAAGGAAGAGGTTGCAGGCATGCAACGACCACCACCATGAATCAGCCAAAGATTAAGGATGCTATTCTGGGTGAATCGCTAGGTAGCCTCCTTTACTAAAGGAATAAAACCAGAAAGACGCGAAGCTATTCATACGGGCGATACTAGATAACTATGGCTCGCGGACCGACTACGTTAACGAAACATGTGGGTGCGCCAGACACTCACCACGTGACGTAGAACAAAGGGCACAAGGTTTCAAGCTAGGAAGACATAAATTCTGAGTCGAATTTTGCACGGGAGAAGTGAAAGAGCTACTGCCAGCCGAAGCGGAAAAGTGAGCATGAAAGTACAGGGTTATTACAAATGATTGAAGCGATTTCACAGCTCTACAATAACTTTATTATTTGAGATATTTTCACAATGCTTTGCACAGACATACAAAAACTCAAAAAGTTTTTTTAGGCATTCACAAATGTTCGATATGTGCCCCTTTAGTGATTCGGCAGACATCAAGCCGATAATCAAGTTCCTCCCACACTCGGCGCAGCATGTCTCCATCAATGAGTTCGAAAGCATCGTTGATGCGAGCTCGCAGTTCTGGCACGTTTCTTGGTAGAGGAGGTTTAAACACTGAATCTTTCACATAACCCCACAGAAAGAAATCGCATGGGGTTAAGTCGGGAGAGCGTGGAGGCCATGACATGAATTGCTGATCACGATCTCCACCACGAGCGATCCATCGGTTTTCCAATCTCCTGTTTAAGAAATGCCGAACATCATGATGGAAGTGCGGTGGAGCACCATCCTGTTGAAGTCGGCGCTGTCGGTCTCCAGTTGTGGCATGAGCCAATTTTCCAGTATGTCCAGATACACGCATGGAACTTGTCCGCACGCGTTCAACTGTTTCCTCGCTCACTGCAGGCCGACCCGTTGGTTTTCCCTTACAGAGGCATCCAGAAGCTTTCAACTGCGCATACCATCGCCGAATGGAGTTAGCAGTTGGTCGATCTTTGTTGAACTTCGTCCTGAAGTGTCGTTGCACTGTTGTGACTGACTGATGTGAGTGCATTTCAAGCACGACATACGCTTTCTCGGCTCCTGTCGCCATTTTGTCTCACTGCGCTCTCGAGCGCTCTGGCGGCAGAAACCTGAAGTGCGGCTTCAGGCGAACAAAACTTTACGAGTTTTTCTACGTATCTGTAGTGTGTCGTGACCATATGTCAATGAATGGAGCTACAGTGAATTTATGAAATCGCTTCAATCATTTGTAATAGCCCTGTATACATTTTAGCGCCGTACTGCAAGCTACTGTGACTAACCAACACATCTCGCACGTTGTGCCCAACTGTACAAGGAAAACCTACGGTACTATAAACCAGAAAAATTGCGTAAACCGCAATTTAAGGAACGCACATCAGTAAAATGACCTATAAGGTTCCCTCTGGTCTGCAGGACGCGAAGCTACAGTGCACGTCTACGCTCGTGCTTACCGTACTTCATCTCCTGGAAGCAGCACCTCCGGTCTCAGGCACGGTCACACTAGAACTGCTCTACTGCCCCTTTGTCCGCTATTCACCCGCGGAGGGCGGTTGGCGCCTACCGGAGAAAAACGGGGGCGCACCTGGACTGGCCAATCAGGGGGCCGGAATCTCACAGGGAGGCGACCTCGCGACGTTAAAATCGAGCAGAAATAACAGTTACAAGGTTGGTAAGGCAGGTTGGGGGACTGAGAGCAGGAGAAACTTTGGCCACTACTGAACGATCAAACGACACCACGTGCTACTCTGGTGATCGGAAAAAGGATGGGAAACGGGAAGCCATCATGGCTGCTAGGAAGACTGCTGCCCTCGCCCATAAATAAAGAAAATTCCTAGCGCCAAGCTCCTCCCAGAGGTCAGTGTGATACAAACGGTAAACATCGTCAAATAAATTAGGCAACCCATAGAAATTATTAACAGGGCCTGAATTATTATATTACAGAATACCAGATTGCTGGGATTAGAAATGTGAAATACGAGCGCTGAATGGTGAATGAAGTGCACGTCTTTCAGTGGTTATCCCAGACCCTATTAAGAACCGTGACCCCCTTTTGCAATGTCCAACGGACAATTAAGAATCGCTTGGCTTCAATATAATTATTGTCTTTGAATAAAACTGACCGTACCATTGCGTATTTCTTCCAGTTGCCTTCTATACTGTATAGTCCAAGCTTCGTCGAGCTATGATACACGGCAGTGACGTAACATGCTATAGGTTCATTCGTCCCCAAGTTTTTTCAAACCCGTAGTACCCGTTAGTGTGATTGCTAAAAGGCTTCGTTTGCTCTTACAACTACTGCGCTGTGAAGACAGTTTCGTTTCAGAGATATTGCTTCATGGCAGATGTTGTTGTTGTTGTGGTCTTCAGTCCTGAGACTGGTTTGATGCAGCTCTCCATGCTACCCTACTCTGTGTAAGCTTCTTCATCTCCCAGTACTTACTACAACCTACATCCTTCTGAATCTGCTTAGTGTATTCATCTCTTGGTCTCGCTCTACGGTTTTCACCCTCCACGCTGCCCTCCAATGCTAAATTTGTGATCCCTTGATGCCTCAGAACATGTCCTACTAACCGGTCCCTTCTTTTTGACAAGTTGCGCCACAAACTCCTCCCCAATTCTATTCAATACTTCATCATCAGTTACGTGATCTACCCATCTAATCTTCAGCATTCTTCTGTAGCACCACGTTTCGAAAGCTTCTATTCCATTCTTGTCCAAACTATTTATCGTCCATGTTTCACTTCCATGGCAGATATACTTTACTATTACGTTACTTTTGGACGCTTAGTTCGTTGGAGGTTTGTACATTCACTAGACCTTATTGCTACCGTTTTTTCCTTCTCTCTATACCTCAGGAACACTTCAACGCCTGCTGCAGTACACCGCTCTTACTGACCTCAAACAAATTAAAATTTTATACAGTAGATTCGTTTAGAAGCCCGACACCAAACGAGGCGTATGTCCGTTTAGTATTACGGAAGGTACTCTCCGAGACAAGTAAAAATTGACTCGGTTGTAGAAGGTAACGCGGACCACACGCACAACACGTTTTTAAACTTGTTCCAGCACATAACGTTTCGTGAAGTTCATTCTGTGCGTGGTCGAGTGCCTCCAGCGGCGGGCAGGCAGGGACCGATTCGGGCTGTGAATTGGCCTCCCGCGTGAGCGAAACGAGAAATGAGTCTTTGGATTGGGAGGGGGTTCCCCCCCAGCGGCGCCTCCGGTGTCCGCGCCGCGCCGGCGTAATCGAATACGGCCATTAGCGCACCGCGGCCACCCGCGCTAGTCGATGGTCCTCCAGGGTTAGTGCCCCCACCCCCACCCCGCCCCCACTCTGCCTCCCACCCTCTCATCCGCGGGTCCGGCGCTGTGCATTGGGCATCACTTGTTCGCACTGTGGCGCCTCTTCTCTGCGGCTGAATGATGGGCGTTTATTGCGCCCACTGCCTTACTCGCCAACTTTTCCAAGCTCTCTCCATGTCGGTGAAGTTGTCAAAGGGGCGATTCGTTTATTTGTCTGCTCTTCTGGCGCCACAAAAGCTTGTGTATGTATCTAACACACAACAAATTTTGTAGCGTTACTGTTATTGGAGCCAATCAGGCAGTTAATTCATCTGAAGAAGTACATTTTTTATTAATCATTAGAACTGCATTTAAGCCCATTCGTGTGTGAATAAATGTCAAAAAATGATTTTTTAAATTTTTGTCCTGGAAAAATTCTCTATAATTTTCTGAACAAGAAAAAGTTATTTTGAAGGAAGTTAGAGTCGAATTGAAGGAATTTAAAAGTGGCTACACACATGACGACGCCCCCATGTCACGCAGAGACTCTGTAAAAAATAAAATAAAATAAAAAATTAAGTAAAATTAAAATACAGAACATTGCTATCGATTGTTTGAGTTTTAAAAAATTTTAGTCTCTAATGTTGGCTATTCCATAATCTCGTAGAACAGACTATAACTTCGTCCTAGGAACCCGGTCATATGCCTTTTCTAGATCTATAAAGCATAGATACAATTCCCTGTTCCACTCGTAACACTTCTCCATTATTTGCCGTAAGCTAAAGATCTCATCCTGACAACCTCTAAGAGGCCTAAACACACACTGTTTTTCATCCAATTTGTCCTCAACCAATACTCGCACTTTCCTTTCAACAATGCCTGAGAAGATTTTACCCACAACGCTAATTAAAGAGATACCTCTGTAGTTGTTACAATCTTTTCTGTTTCCATGTTTAAAGACTGGTGTGATTACTGCTTTCGTCGTCTGATGGAACTTGTCCCGACTCCCACGCCATTTCAGTTATCATGTGTAGCCATTTAAGACCTGACATTCCACTATATTTGATGAGGTCCGACTTAATTTCATCCATCCCAGCCGCTTTATTGCACTGCAATCAATTGACCACTTTCCCCACTTCCTCAACTGTGATCCTATTTCCATCATCATTCCTATCCCATTGTACATCGATATTTGAAACATTACTGATCGTATTTTCATCTACATTGAGCAACTCTTCAAAATATTCCCTCCATCTGCTCAAGGCATCAACAGGATTCACCAGTAGTTTTCCTGACCTGTCTAAAATACTTGTAATTTCCTTCTTACCTCCCTTTCGAAGACTGCTAATTACACTCCAGAATGGTTTCCCAGCAGCTTGACCCAAAGTCTCCAACCTGTTTCCAAAGTCTTCTCAAGATTTCTTCTTGGCTGCTGCAATTATCTTTTTGGCTTTGTTTCTTTCTTCTACGTAACTTTCTCTGTCTACCTGAGTTCTAGTATGTAGCTATTTTTGATACGCCTTCTTTTTCCTTTTACAGGCTGCCTTGACTGTGTCATTCCACCAAGCTGTTTGCTTCATACTACTTTTACACACTACTGTTCCAAGACATTCTTTAGCCACTTCTAGTACTGTGTCCCTGTACCTTGTCCATTCCTTTTCCAATGACTGTAATTGACTACATTCAACTAACTGGTACCTTTCTGAGATCACTGTTATGTACTTGTGCCTGATTTCCTTATCCTGAAGTTTCTCCACTCTTTTCCTCCTACATATGGACCTGACCTCCTGCACTTTCGGCCTCACAATACCAATTTCACTGCAGATTAAATAGTGATCAGAGTCATCAAAGAATCCCCAGAATACACGTGTGTCCCTCACAGCCTTCCTGAATTCCTGATCTGTTATTGTATAGTCAATGACAGATCTGGTTCCCCTGCCTTCCCAAGTATACCGGTGAATGTTCTTATGTTAAAAAAAGGAGTTTGTGATTACTAAGCCCGTACTGGCACAGAAATCCAAGAGTTGTTTCCCGTTCCTGTTAGCTTCCATATCCTCTCCAAATTTACCCATAACCTTGTCATACCCTTCTGTTCGATTTCCAACCCGGGAATTAAAATCATCCATGAGCAGAACACTGTCCTTGTCCTTTACTCTAACAACTACATCACTGAGTGCGTCATAAAAACTATCCATCTTATCTTGATCTGTCCCTTCACAATGCGAATATACTGACACAATCCTAATTCTCTTGCTAGACACTGTCAAATCTATCCACATCAGTCGTTCCTTTACATACCTTTTTGCAACCACGCATGGGTTCCATTTCTATCCTGATGTAAAGCCCTACACCCCATTGTGCTATTCCTGCTTTGACTCCTGACAGGTAGACCTTGTATTCTCTCACTTCCTCTTCTTTCTCACCCCTTACCCGAATGTCACTAACAGCTAAAACGTCCAGCCCCATCTTACTTGCAGCCTCTGCCAGCTCTACCTTCTTCCCAGAGTAGCCCCCGTTGATATTAATAGCTCCCCATATCATTACCATTTGTTTGCCAAGTCGCATCTTAGGAGTCCCTGGTTTGTCAGTTAGAGGTGAGACTCCGTCACCTCCAAAGGTCCGAGGCATTTTGCTCTGATTGTTGCCAGCATCATATTTAAAGTACCAGGGAAGCAGGTTGCTAGCCTTACTTGCCCCGAGTCCCATTGGGTTTTACCCCTAAACGGTTGAGGGACTAACCGGTGGATTTGGTGGTCTTTACCGTCTGAGAACAAAGGTGACCACGACTCAGAATATGTCCGAGATGCCCAGACTTATTCCAAAGTAACTGCTATCCCGACTGTCAGGACCACTTACTTGGCCACTCATACGTTGCCCGTGGTTCATGAACTAGGACATGACAACAGGAACCTACACCACGAACCACAAGGCTAACTTCTGCAAGCAATTAAAGGTCTTTACATAGATAGTCAGGCAGCAGTTAGAGTTGACGGTAAATTGAGTTCATGTTTCAGAGTAGTCTCAGAGATAAGACAAGGCTCCAACCTGTCTCCACTGTTGTTCATATTATTTATGGATCATATGTTGAAAACAATAGACTGGCTGGGTGAGATTAAGATATGTGAACACAAAATAAGCAGTCTCGCATATGTGGGTGACTTAGTTGTGATGGCAGATTCGATTGAATGTTTGCAAAGTAATATTTCAAAGCTAGATCAGAAATGTAAGGACTATGGTATGAAGATTAGCATCTCCAAAACAAAAGTAATGTCCGTGGGAAAGAGATGTAAACGGATTGAGTGCCAAATAGGAGGAACAAAGTTACAACAGGTGGACGTTTTCAAGTACTTAAAATGCATATTCTCACAAGATGGCAACATAGTGAAAGAACTGGAATCGAGGTGTAGCAAAGCTAATGCAGTGAGCGCTCAGCTACAATCTACTCTCTTCTGCAAGAAGGAAGTCAGTACCAAGACAAAGTTATCTGTGCACCGTTCAATCTTTCGACCAACTTTGTTATATGGGAGCGAAAGCTGGGTGGATTCAGGTTACCTTATCAATAAGGTTGACGTTACAGATATGAAACTAGCTAGGATGATTGCAGGTACTAGTAGACGGAAACAATGGCAGGAGGGTGTCCACAATGAGGAAATCAAAGAAAAACTGGGAATGAACTCTATAGATGTAGCAGTCAGGGCGAACAGGCTTAGATGATGGGGTCATGTTACACGCATGGGAGAAGCAAGGTTACCCAGGAGACTCATGGGTGCAGGAGGAGTCGGAGTAGACCAAGGAGAAGGTACCTGGATTCGGTTAAGAATGATTTTGAAGTAACAGACTTAACATCAGAAGAGGCACCAATGTTAGCACTGAATAGGGGTCATGGAGGAATTTTGTAAGGGGGACTATGCTCCAGACTGAACGCTGGAAGGCATAATCAAAATGATGATGATGATGATGATGATGATGATGATGATAATGTTGGCTATCCTGTGAAACCATCATGGCTGCTTGATTTTTGTGTACACTGGCTAAACATTAGTGGAATTAGTTGCAGTACTTCTGTATGCATCTTTACCAAACACTTTAGAAAATTTTATTTGTATTTTAATGGCAGAGGAAATTTTTCAAGTTTATCAAATCATTCGTTGAGGAACGCTGTATGCGTTACCTTGTTTCACAGAACATCCACAGATGGTAAACCGTGTCATTTACTCTTTCCACTTGTCAGTGAATCATGGTGTGGCTAGCAGACGGCTGTTCTTTAGGGTAAGGCATGACCATAAGGATTCAATGGCATTTTCTAACATGGAAATAGTAAAACTATATATAGGGATCTTAGTGCCACAGGATTATTAGAGAATATACTGTTGATGATTAATTTCTCTGCGATGTTTACTGTTGTGTTCAACAAAATAATGAACAATGCTATTAAAATATGCACTGTCCTAATTCATATGAAACTGAAATCAGCACGATATCCTTACGACAAAAGTCTATTTTTTAAAAAACAAAAAAAGTATCTGGACAGGGATGTACCTATATGAGCACGAATTAGTAGGATATTGCTCATTTTGGACTTTGAAACAGTTTTAGTTTATTTTTTGTCTTGCGTCACAACGAAGTAGTACGGAAACGTGGCATTTCATAAATAAAATTTCGTTATTGATTTTCCATCTGAGTGCATGTAGCTCTGTCACGAAACCGCAAAAAACGTATCCTTTAGTGAGACTGGAACTGTGAACCAAAGAGTCCTTACCTTGCAAGTCACGACATTACATCACATCAAGCAGAATACTGCAGCATTGTACTTTCCCTTATTGCTCCAGTGTTAGCACTGTTTCCAGGCTTCAGTGATACTCCTACCAGAAAGAAGACCAGCTTTGAGAGGTCTAGGTAGCGACTAAAGTTCATGTCTTCCAACACGTTGCTGCCAAGCACCGAAATACCCGAAGTATATGTCAATGTGTCTTACTTGTGTTTCTGTAACTGGGTTTAGGGAATAGAGAACTAATGCTCAGATGCGCCGACTGCAAACTAAGCAACACAAATCTTTAACTGTCAAATTATGTAGGTTGGGATTGAAATAGTGGCCACACTGCTGTGGAGACACTATGCGATGCAATCTAATATTGTCGATGATAGCACACGTTTTTGATATACCTACCTTACCTCCGAGCAATTGGGCTCGACCGTCGCCGGCCGGGGTGGCCGAGCGGTTCTAGGCGCTACAGTCAGGAACCGCGTGACCACTACGGTCGCAGGTTCGAATCCTGCCTCGGGTATGGATGTGTGTGATGTCCTTAGGTTGGTTAGGTTTAAGTAGTTCTCAGTTCTAGGGGACTGATGAACTCCGAATTTAAGTCCCATAGTGCTCAGAGCCATTTTTGACTCGACCGTCCAAAGTCACCGGTGTGCGCAAAACCAAGGAAACACCGTCACTTGTGAGCGAGCGGTCCAACATAACGGTGTCACTATGTTTTCGAAACAGGAACAACGGAGTTGGATTACTGTTCGTTTTAGGAACATCACCTGCGACCAGCTTTGCAAAAGAAGAGGCGACACTTTCTGCGCAACCCACCCATCATTTTGCACGACTATGCGCGGGCGCATACAGCGCAAAGTGTGGCTGTTCTGTTCGTTCGATGGGACTGGGAAGTACTGTACCATCTACCATACTCCCCGGACTTATGTCCTTGTGATTTTTATTCGATGCCGAAGATGAAGGAACCAATTCGTGGCATTCGCTTCAGAACTGTTTCAGAGATTCGCACCGTCAACGGAACAGGTTCTGCTAACGGTATACTACGCTTTCCACGTTGCTGGCAACGGGTTCTACACAATGGTTCAAATGTTTCTGAGCACTATGCGACTTAACTTCTGAGGTCATCAGTCGCCTAGAACTTATAACTAATTAAACCTAACTAATCTAAGGACATCACACACATCCATGCCCGAGGCAGGATACGAACCTGCGACCACAGCGGTCACGCGGTTCCAGACTGAAGCGCCTAGAACAGCACGGACAGCACGGCCACACCGTCCGGCACTACACAACGCTGGTGACTACTTTGAAGGACAGCAACAGGTGCAAACATGCAACTTTTTTGTATCGGTTGTGAATAAATAGTTTCCACTATTTAAGTTTAAACCCTTGTATTTGTGTTTTTCTGTCTTACGCATACTAAAACTGAAAAGGTCCTTGCCAGAAGTGTTTCACATTTTTAGAACGTCTTTAGTAGTTATACTGTAAACGTTATGGGTAAACAACACATTCGTTTACAATAATAGAATTGGAAAATATTTTTCTTGAGATCGAAGTCAAAGGCACTATCCATGAAAGGCACACAAATGAAGAGACAACAACATATTTTCTCTGCCTCGTGATGGCTGGGTGTTGTGTGCTGTCCTTAGGTTAGTTAGGTTTAAGTAGTTCTAAGTTCTAGGGGACTGATGACCATAGATGTTAAGTCCCATAGTGCTCAGAGCCATTTGAACCATTTGAACAACAACATAGCATCGATAGCATCCACAGGGAGACTACGTAAACTACGAATAACATGATGTTCCAATTCAAGAAATAGTACTATCCAGAAAACCACAAGAAAAGACAAAAAATACACGCTTAAAATTCCGCTGAAAATTAAACTCGCGAATATATGCAGCGCAATGTCGATTCCAGTTTCAGCCAATGCGAAAGGTGAAACAGTTGTTGTCAGAAAGTGGGACAAGGAACAAAACGCTGACAGTAACGTCTGGAACAATTCATCCTCGAGTAAAACTGTAATTCATTCCGTAAATACTAAAAGGAAGATACTTATCATCTAATTATGATAATTAAAATTTACTGGATGCTGATGCTTTGTCAATATAAGCGAAATGAGTCTATATCGACGATCTTTTCAACGTGCAGTGTGCTTAAGAGAGAGAGTGAGAGAGAGAGAGAGAGAGAGAACCCGATATAACAACAGGTTCACCAAGCTGAGGTTTGTGCCGAAATTCTATGCGTCGTATGTGCAGAATGTTATTAATGTAGCCCCTAACGGTTCAATATTAATGACGCCTCTAGGCTACCAAAACAGTCTTATGAGAACTATCGAGTTCTATTGCAGCGGCACAGATGGGCAGACGGTTCTAGAATTTGCAGGGACTATCCAAATGCTGCTGAATCGTAACACCAAACTACCACACATGGGGAAGACCGACACATACATAAAGGACTCAGGATATTTCATTGAGAAGCTGAAGAAACTGAAATTTGAACGTAACGACATCCTGGTCGTATTTGATGTTGTTTCTTTGTTTATGAAAGTGCCACTCAGTGACGCTTTGGAGTACATCGGTTCCATTTTCCCCGCAAGGCATCACAAAGCTCTTCCATGATGTTCCACCACGAGCTATTTCACGTGGAATGGCGATTTCTACGAACAGCTGGAAGGCGTCGCCATGGATAGTCCTCTTAGTCCAGTGGTGGCCAGCTTCTTCATGGAACAATTCGAAGCGCAGGCACTGGACTTGGCGACTTGCAAACCTAAGGTGTGTTATAGATACGTCGATGATACTTTCCTTGTGTGGAACCATGGTGAAGAACAGCTCGCTGACTTCCTAAGACACTTGAATAGCATCCATACAAACATAAAATTTACCATGGAAGAAGAAAATGACAAAAAACTGCCATTTCTAGATGTGCTGGTCACAAGGGATGGCGAAAACCTGGGACAGAGCGTGTATAGAAAACCGACACGCACGGACCGATACCTGCACAAACTATCAAGCCACCACCCGACCCAGAAAAGACGCATGATCAATACGATCGTAATGCGAGTAGGACGAATATGTGAGCACCTCAGACGCGAAATGCAACACCTGGAAAGTCTTCTGAGGAGCAATGGGTACTCCACAAATTATATTCTAAGTGTAACAGAGCCAAACACTCGGCGAAGTAAGGAATCAGAAAAAGAAATGACGGGTACGGCCTTTCTGCCATACATTCACAGAGTGACGAACCGAATCGGCCGTATATTGCGCAGACATGGGGTAAAGACGATTTTCAAACCGACAAGAGAGAGCAAAGAGTGTCTTAGATCGGCAAAAGAGAAAAGGGACCCTCCTGCAATGTCGGGAGTATACCGTATACCATGCACATGAGGAAAAGTTTATGTCGGGATGACTGGACGATCAATCAACACCAGGATCAAAGAACAAAAGCGACATTGCAAGCTGGGGCAGGTGGAGAAATCGGCAATGACAGAGCACGCACTGAGTGAGACCGACCACGTAATAAAATTCGCCGACACGGCAGTTCTGGCTGTAGAGAAGCACTATCACACGCGCTTGTTCAGAGAAGCTGTAGAAATACAAAAACACGCGAACAGTTTCAACAAGAAAGAGGAAAGCCTTAAGGTAAACGGATCCTGGCTTCCCGTGCTGCAGCGAACGACCGCCGCAGATAGCAAGAGGAGAACCGCACCGTAAATGACCGCGGAGAAGCCCTCGGACGTTGGCGGGCCAGGTACATTTAGTCTGCGGCCGCGATCTCGGCTCCTGTTCACCACCGGCAATGGAGGGTGAAGCTTTGACAATGCCAGCCACTCGAGCTGGCGAAACGTCAGTAAAATCATTAGCTGAACGTCGGCGGAAGAACCCGAGACAGAAGCCAATAGGCAGTTTGTCAACAAGTGGCCACGAAAGCCTTAAAAATTTTGTACTACATAAGATGATAGGCCATGCTTAATTTCTACCAGTGATAAAATTGCTCAACAGTGGGTGAATAACATTGACGCTACTAAACCCTCGCCCTACACACAACACAGTCAGATAAAAATTGCTCAAGTGGCTCTGAGCACTATGGTTCTTAACATCTGTGGTCATCAGTCCCCTAGAACTAGTTAAACCTAACTAACCTAAGGACAGCACACAAACCCCAGTCATCACGACGCAGAGAAAATCCCTGACCCCGCCGGGAATCGAACCCGGGAACCCGGGCATGGGAAGCGAGAACGCTACCGCACGACCACGAGCTGCGAACACAACACAGTCCCATTATAGTAGTCAAAGTGAAACACTATGGCCATGTTGTTGTTGTGGTCTTCAGTCCAGAGACTGGTTTCATGCAGCTCTGCATGCTACTCTATCCTGTGCAAGCTTCTTCATCTCCCAGTACCTACTGCAACCTACATCCTTCTGAATCTGCCTAGTGTATTCATCTCTTGGTCTCCCTCAGTGATTTTTACCCTCCACGCTGCCCTCCAATACTAAATTGGTGATCCCTTGATGCCTCAGAACAAGTCCTACCAACTGATCCCTTCTTTTTGTCAAGTTCTCCCCAATTCTATTCATTACCTCCTCATTAGTTATGTGATCTACCCATCTAATCTTCAGCATTCTTCTGTAGCACCACATTTCGAAAGCTTCTATTCTCTTCTTGTTCAAACTATTTATCGTCCACGTTTCACTTCCATACATGGCTACACTCCATACAAATACTTTCAGAAACGACTTCCTGACACTTAAATCTATACCTGATGTTAACAAATCTCTCTTCTTCAGAAACGCTTATCTTGCCATTGCCAGTCTACATTTTATATCCTCTCTACTTCGACCATCGTGAGTTATTTTGCGCCCCAAATAGCAAAACTCCTTTACTACTTTCAGTGTCTCACTTCCTAGTCTAATTCCCTTAGCATCACCCGACTTAATGCGACTACATTCCATTATCCTCGTTTTGCTTTTGCTGATGTTCCTCTTATATCCTTTCGACACTGCTTGTTCAGAGAAGCTGTAAAAATACAAAAACACGCGAACAGTTTCAACAAGAAAGAGGAAAGCCTTAAGGTAAACGCATCCTGGCTTCCCGTGCTGCAGCGAACGACCGCCGCAGATAGCAAGACGGGAACCGCACCGTAAATGACCGCGGAGAAGCCCTCGGACGTTGGCGGGCCAGATACATTTAGTCTGCGGCCGCAATCTCGGCTCCTGTTCACCACCGGCAATGGAGGGTGAAGCTTTCGTTCAGCTGCTCTTCCAGGTCCCTTGCCGTCTCTGACAGAATCACAATGTCATCGGCGAACCTCAAAACTTTTACTTCTTCTCCATGGATTTTAATTCCTACTCCGAATTTTTCTTTTGTTTCCTTCAGTGCTTGCTCAATATAAAGATTGAATAACATCGGGGACAGGCTATGACTCCCTTCCCAGCCATTGCTTCCCTTTCATGCCCCTCGACTTTTTTTTTTTTTTTTTTTTTTTTTTTTTTTTTTTTTTTTGCTTGTGTGTGTGTGTGAAGTATTATGAGACTTAACTGCTAAGGTCATCAGTCCCTAAGCTTATACACTGCTTAACCTAAATTATTTTAAGGACAAACACACAAACCCATGCCCCAGGGAGGACTCGAACCTCCGCCGCGACCAGCTGCACAGTCCATGACTGCAGCGCCTTAGACCGCTCGGCTAATCCCGCACGGCCCCTCGACTCTTATAACTGCCATCTGGTTTCTGTACAAACTGTAAATAGCCTTTCGCTCCCTGCAATTTAGCCCTCCAACCGTCAGAATATCAAAGAGACTGTTCGAATCGACATTGTCAAAAGCTTTCTCTACCTCTACAAATGCTAGAAACGTAGGCTTGCCTTTCCTTAATCTATTTTCTAAGATAAGTCGTAGGGTTAGTATTGCCTCACGTGTTCCAACATTTCTACGGAATCCAATCTGATCTTCCCCGAGGTCGCATTCTAACAGTTTTTCCATTCGTCTGTAAAGAATTCGTGTTAGTATTTTGCAGCCGTGGCTTATTAAACTGGTAGTTCGGTAATTTTCACATTTGTCAGCACCTGCTGTCTTTGGCCATATCTGATTTTAGTTCATGATTTGTGTTTTACGTTTACAATTACTTCACTGTGGGACGAGCGTAACACCGGTCCCCTCGAGGCTACCGCTGCCCTATCGCAGAGTGGAGACACCGTTGCTGACAGGTAGCCTCTGCAGCGCTCGGCCGACGCGCTGACGTCACCCTGAGGCGGCGGCGGCGGCGGCCGCAGTTGGCGGCAGTTAGTGACCCCGGGGCGCTCAGCCACACACCCCAGCGTGGCGGTGGCGGACGGGGGCAGTCAAGGCCGACAGCCCATTGTAATTCTAAGCAGGCGGCCGCAGGCTGCGACCGCCGCACCGCTCCCGTGACAGGCACACATCGCCGACGCCGGTTCAAAATGGCTCTGAGCACTATAGGACTCAACTACTGTGGTCATAAGTCCCCTAGAACTTAGAACTACTTAAACCTAACTAACCTAAGGACATCACACACATCCATGCCCGAGGCAGGATTCGAACCTGCGACCGTAGCGGTCGTGCGGTTCCAGACTGTAGCGCCTTTAACCGCTCGGCCACTCCGGCCGGCGCCGACGCCAGTCCTCCGTAACTGTAGCATCGGTATGTACTGGCACCTGCTGGAAACGTGCTGAGCTGGCGGCAATTTATACAGGGTTATTACAAATGATTGAAGCGATTTTACAGCTCTACAATAACTTTATTATTTGAGATATTTTCACAATGCTTTGCACACACATACAAAAACTCAAAAAGTTTTTTTAGGCATTCACAAATGTTCGATATGTGCCCCTTTAGTGATTCGGCAGACATCAAGCCGATAATCAAGTTCCTCCCACACTCGGCGCAGCATGTCCCCATCAATGAGTTCGAAAGCATCGTTGATGCGAGCTCGCAGTTCTGGCACGTTTCTTGGTAGAGGAGGGTTAAACACTGAATCTTTCACAAAACCCCACGGAAAGAAATCGCATGGGGTTAAGTCGGGAGAGCGTGGAGGCCATGACTTGAATTGCTGATCATGATCTCCACCACGACCGATCCATCGGTTTTCCAATCTCCTGTTTAAGAAATGCCGAACATCATGATGGAAGTGCGGTGGAGCACCATCCTGTTGAAAGATGAAGTCGGCGCTGTCGGTCTCCAGTTGTGGCATGAGCCAATTTTCCAGCATGTCCAGATACACGTGTTCAACCGTTTCTTCGCTCACTGCAGGCCGACCCGCTGATTTCCCCTTACAGAGGCATCCAGAAGCTTTAAACTGCGCATACAATCGCCGAATGGAGTTAGCAGTTGGTGGATTTTTGTTGAACTTCGTCCTGAAGTGTCGTTGCACTGTTATGACTGACTGATGTGAGTGCATTTCAAGCACGACATACGCTTTCACGGCTCCTGTCGCCATTTTGTCTCACTGCGCTCTCGAACGCTCTGGTGGCAGAAACCTGAAGTGCGGCTTCAGCCGAACAAAACTTTATGAGTTTTTCTGCGTATCTGTAGTGTGTCGTGACCATATGTCAATGAATGGAGCTACAGTGAATTTATGAAATCGCTTCAATCATTTGTAATAGCCCTGTATATATACAGGGTGTCCCAAAAAGAATGACCCTATTTTAACTTGTAACAATATTGACACAAATGTCACTAGGTAACTGAAACAGCGCTAGATGTAATCGGCATGGTCTGGAGTTTCAGAAAAACCGCTAGATGTCGCAACCAGCGCTGACCTGGAGCTGCAGCCAGTCTCGTGCCATATGGCGTCCGCGCAACAGAAGGCGTATTGTGTTATTGAATTTAGTCGTATCCAGTCAGTGATCGCAGTTCAGCGGCGTTTCATATTCGATTTCGTGCTAAGCCACCATCTCCAAAGAACATTCGACGGTGGTATAAACAGTTTTAAGAAACAGGGTGCCTCTGTAAAGACAAAAGTCCTGGATGGCCAGTTTGGGATGAATTCGGCTATCGGCTAGATGACGTCCGTGCAGACAATGGAGGACATATTGAACATTTGTGATGGATTTTTATAAACTTCTGTCTTTTCTGAGTAATTTAGTATGCAATTTGTTGGTGTCAAGCCCTTCTTCCTAATAAATAATTCTATTTAAAATCGGGGCATTCTTTTTGGGACACCATATATATATATATATATATATATATATATATATATATATATATATATATATATAAAGGTGGGAGCCCCTCCAGGCTCACAAGCATGGTGACCAACTCAAAAGGTCTACTGTCACCTCTGCATTGTTAGTATTTAGAATCGAGGAGATCGCAGGAACGAGGAACTGCGATGTTATCCGTACATCTGGGTAAGGTTACCCATTAATACGGGCGCATCTGGGCGATAGAAGTGGTCGAAAGACCTTGATAGAATCAAGGTTGAAAAGAAGAGCGGTTTTAAGGGCAGAGGGAAAAAAGTGCCAAGGGACAAAAACCTCTGCGACAGTTGTAAGACGTCGTGGTCTCCTGACCTTCATTGCTTACATATTCCGCCCTCACAATCATATTCCGCACATCAAGACGCTTCATTCGAACCCAAACTCGATAAGATAAAGTCAATGTTGTATGAATTCATGTAAACGATATTCAATTAACAAGTAAGTGCACCGTGGTTGAAATACGTGAGGATGGCGTACACCCATACATTCCAGACACGACGGTCACAGAAGCTTTTAGTTCAGGAGAGAAACCGCACAACGGGAGACCGGTCCCTTCAGAGGACGACCCAGCCTATGTCGGCCGGTGACTGCCTGTGTTGCAGACAGCGTGGGCCTGAGTGAAAGGGGGGAACAACCCCGTGTTCGGCTTAAAAGCAAATTCCGCTACATTGTGTGGGAGCGGCCAGCCTACGCATTCTTTACACATAGCATGCAGTTTCAGAGATTTTCACAGGGAGACAGCAAACGCCAATGCTACAGGTTTCCGGATTGGTCGCCTTAAACGAAACGTCATTCTCCCGTTTTAGAAGAGCAACGCTGATTGGCAGACGATATTTCTGACGCATTGAGCTGAAGGAATAATGGAAGAGACCGAAAGATATACCCCTTCACGTCTGGCGTGGAGAGGCGCCGTTCCGTTGTCGCTCTTGGAGCGAGAACACGTAACGGAGCGTGCGTGCTCGTACATGTACTCGAAAGAGCGAGGAACAAGTCTCTCCTCAGTACTTCACTGGCAGAGCACCTCTGTCGAGAGCCAATCGAAGTGCTACTCTGTATTGAGTCCTTGCGATTAAGCTTTGTTCACTGTGTTGGCCGACACACTTATTGTGCGGTGTGAACGGACAGAGTTAAAATTTAATGCCTGCGAGCGAATTTTGAGTGGCATCGCGGTGGATTGGTTATCTGACTGGTGTACCACGCCAATAGTTAGACTAGGGGCGAATAGGAATCCTTGATTTCATCAAGGCACAGGAAGAGTGCGATTGGCGAAGGTCAATCCAGATAGAACTAGAGTTATCTTATTTGTCAGCAGCGAGCGGCGCATACAGCAGTCATCGCAGATTACGGTATAGTGTGCTACAGCTATTGCGAGCCCCACATTTCCTCCACAACAGTACACTTCACTGTATTTCACACGTGACAGCCTCGACCGTACCTAGCAACATTCTAAAGGATAATTATTCAAGTTGAGTAGGCGCGCCTCTCAGCCATTCTGCCAAGTCAACACCCATTTTAAACTTTGTATAGAAATTTCATTAGCGAATGCTATCCTTGAGAGGTAACTTCACATTCCGAAAAGAACCAGGATATAACTTGTTCAATTCATAACTAAAAGTGCCACTGTGATTTTTCAGAATTTTTGCAAAATAAATAATAACTTTCGTTAGTTTCATGTTCTTCTTACACTAACTAGCACTACTCCAGTACCCAAGCATCCCACTAATTACGTAAGAAATTTTCTGAATTTTTGTGACATTTCTTTACAGCGGACGACTCCAGAAGATATTTATTGCTGAATGTTTTTCAGGCATTTCTCTTTAGAACGTTAGGAGCGTCTGTCTGACTTCTGTAGTGGTGTGGGGGTGGAAATTGCATCTTGCAGGAGCCACAGGGTAAAGGGTACATCTCAGATTAATCCGTTGCGCAGAATAACAGATCAACCCCACATCTCAGACAGTGTCAGGTTGGGTAGTAAGGGCAGTAGCGGTTTCTAGCTATCTGCAACACATCTTGCAAGGTAAGGTAATGTTAGTGGTTGAGTATCATGCATCAGTACCATAGAAGCAGTGCCTGATTCTCATAGAATGATCAGTCCTGTCCAGGAGGTGAGCGCTGCTGCTGCTGGAACTGACGATGTCTCCTGGGCCCGCTGCTGCTGCTGCTTCTGCTGCTGCTGCTCCTGTAACATGGCCATGGCGTTATAGGCTTGTCAGCTCGATGGTCCTCGAAAGAACTGACCGTGTGATATGTGTTGGGAGTTTGTTTGTGAGTCGTGTTTGGCTTCCCTGCTATTGCCAGTTCTCATAGCAGAGGCTCAACTACACTATTGGCCATTAAAATTGTTACACCAAGAAGAAATGCAGATGATAAACGGGTATTCATTGGACACATATGTTATACTAGAACTGACATGTGATTACATTTTCAAGCAATATGGGTACATAGATCCTGAGGAATCAGTACCCAGAACAACCACCGCCTGGGCATTGAGTCAAACAGAGCTTGGATGGCGTGTACGGGTACAGCTGCCCATGCAACTTCAACACGATACCACAGTTCATCAAGAGCAGTGACAGGCGTGTTGTGACGAGCCAGTTGCTCGGCCACCATTGACCAGACGTTTTCAGTTGGTGAGAGATGTGGAGAATGTGCTGACAAGGGCAGCAGTCGAACATTTTCTGTATCCAGAAAGGCCCGTACAGGACCTGCAACATGCTGTCGTGCATTGTCCTACTGAAATGTACGGTTTCGCAGGGATCGAATGAAGGGTAGAGCCACGGGTCATAACACATCTGAAATGTAACTTCCACTGTTCAAAGTGCCGTCAATGCGAACAAGGGGTGACCGAGACGTGTAACCAAAGGCACCCCATACCACCCGCCGGTTGATACGCCAGTATGGCGATGACGAATACACGCTTCCAATGTGCTTTCACTGTGATGTCGCCAAACTTGGATGCGACCATCATAATGCTGTACACAGAACCTGGATTCATCCGAAAAAAATGACGTTTTGCCATTCGTGCACCCAGGTTCATCGTTGAGTACACCATCGCAGGCGCTCATGTCTGTGATGCAGCGTCAAGGGTAACCGCAACAATGTTCTCCGAGCTGATAGTCCATGCTGTTGCAAACGTCGTTGAACTGTTTGTGCAGATGGTTGTTGTAGTGCAATCGTCCCCGTCAGTTGACTCAGAGATCGAGACGTGGCTGCACAATCCGTTACAGCCATGCTGATAAGATGCCTGTCATCTCAACTGCTAGTGATACGAGGCCGTTGGGATCCAGCACGGCGATCCGTATTAGCTTCCTGAAACCACCGATTCCATATTCTGTTAACAGTCATTTGATCTCGACCAACGCGAGCAGTAATGTCGCGATACGATAAACCGCAATCGCGATAGGCCACAATCCGACCTTACACGAGGCATCACAACAATGTTTCACCAGTCAACGCCGGTCAACTGCTGTTTTTGTATGAGAAATCGGTTGGAAACTTTCCTCATGTCAGCACGTTGTAGGTGTCGCCACCGGCGCCAACCTTGTGTGAATGCTCTGAAAAGCTAATCGTTTGCATATCACAGCATCTTCTTCCTGTCGGTTAAATTTCGCGTCTGTAGCACGCCATCTTCGTGGTGTAGCAGTTTTAATGGCCAGTAGTGTAGCAAGCCAGTCAGTGGCTAATGTGCAGGGGCTTACCTCATTGTGTCGTTCGCGTAGTTACGAAATTACCATGGATGGTTAGTCCCTAAGGAGTGTCTTTGGGCGCTTGTGTTTCCATCTATGGTTGTGGTCGTAGTTGCCCAGGTGTGGGATGTGAGGATTGTTCGAGTGACTTTATTTCTTGTACAGTCGTGTGGCGAGGTTTTTGAATACCTCCTGGAGAGTCTCCAGTCGGTATTCTAGGTGAAGGTCCGCTGTGTGCGTGTATCGGGAAGCATCGCTTATGATACATAATACCTTGTTCTCTATTTTCTGGAGGCGGTCCAGGTGTGTGGACGCTGCGTATCCCCAGACAGGAGCAGCGTATGTCATCAGCGGTCTAATCAGTGTTATGTATAATGTCCTAGACACCCTCCTGTTCAGTGTACTATTCCTGTTGAGCATAGGATAGAGTTGTTTGAGCCTCGTGTTTGCCCTGTTGGTCATGTGTTGTACGTGGTCCTCCCCCTGTAAGCTTTCGGTCCAGCCAGACACCGTGGTATCTGACTTGCGCAGCGAAGCGTATTGGGCTTGTATGTAGTGTTATTGGTCTACAGTTTTGGTGTGTGTGCAGTAAAATCGGCCTACGAGTAAAGAGAACTGCCTCGCACTTATCGACGTTTACTTTAATACTCCACTTCTCCAACCAAGGCTCGACAGTTCTGAGTACTGTCTGTAGTCTGTTATTAATGTTTGACGGTTTCCAGTCATGCGCAAGGATGGCTGTGTCATCCGCATAGATGGCAACTGTCGTGTTTTGTGCCGTTGGAATATCATTAATGTAGAGAATAAACAAGAGGGGCCGTGGGATGCTACCTTGGGGAACCGCTGCTTGGATAATATGTTGTGTCGATTGTTTGCCCTGAATGTCAGTATTGAAACATCTGTTGGTGAGGTATGAGTGTGCGAGACATGCGAGTCCGTCGGGGAACCAAGCGTCCGCGAGTTTGCGTATGAGGCCATTGTGCCAGAGACGATCGAAAGCTTTTTCGATGTCAAGGAACACTGACCCAGTTGCTTTGTTCATGTTGTAGCCGTGTGTTGTATACTCTGCGACTCTCAGTAGTTGTTGCGTTGTCTAGTGGTGGTTCCTGAATCCGAATTGCTCCGGTCGCAGGGTGTCATTGTTAATGCAAAACCGAGTGAATCGTTTTAGAGACCTTCTCAAAGACCTCACTGAGCGCGCTCAGCAGGCTGATGAACTGGTAATTTTGTGGGACGAGCAATCTGCTCAAAGGACCGTATTCACCTCTCGAAGAATTACACTCCTGGAAATTGAAATAAGAACACCGTGAATTCATGTCCCAGGAAGGGGAAACTTTATTGACACATTCCTGGGGTCAGATACATCACATGATCACACTGACAGAACCATAGGCACATAGACACAGGCAACAGAGCATACACAATGTCGGCACTAGTACAGTGTATATCCACCTTTCGCAGCAATGCAGGCTGCTATTCTCCCATGGAGACGATCGTAGAGATGCTGGATGTAGTCCTGTGGAACGGCTTGCCATGCCATTTCCACCTGGCGCCTCAGTTGGACCAGCGTTCGTGCTGGGCGTGCAGACCGCGTGAGACGACGCTTCATCCAGTCCCAAACATGCTCAATGGGGGACAGATCCGGAGATCTTGCTGGCCAGGGTAGTTGACTTACACCTTCTAGAGCACGTTGGGTGGCACGGGATACATGCGGACGTGCATTGTCCTGTTGGAACAGCAAGTTCCCTTGCCGGTCTAGGAATGGTAGAACGATGGGTTCGATGACGGTTTGGATGTACCGTGCACTATTCAGTGTCCCCTCGACGATCACCAGTGGTGTACGGCCAGTGTAGGAGATCGCTCCCCACACCATGATGCCGGGTGTTGGCCCTGTGTGCCTCGGTCGTATGCAGTCCTGATTGTGGCGCTCACCTGCACGGCGCCAAACACGCATACGACCATCATTGGCACCAAGGCAGAAGCGACTCTCATCGCTGAAGACGACACGTCTCCATTCGTCCCTCCATTCACGCCTGTCGCGACACCACTGGAGGCGGGCTGCACGATGTTGGGGCGTGAGCGGAAGACGGCCTAACGGTGTGCGGGACCGTAGCCCAGCTTCATGGAGACGGTTGCGAATGGTCCTCGCCGATACCCCAGGAGCAACAGTGTCCCTAATTTGCTGGGAAGTGGCGGTGCGGTCCCCTACGGCACTGCGTAGGATCCTACGGTCTTGGCGTGCATCCGTGCGTCGCTGTGGTCCAGTCCCAGGTCGACGGGCACATGCACCTTCCGCCGACCACTGGCGTCAACATCGATGTACTGTGGAGACCGCACGCCCCACGTGTTGAGCAATTCGGCTGTACGTCCACCCGGCCTCCCGCATCCCACTATACGCCCTCGCTCAAAGTCCGTCAACTGCACATACGGTTCACGCCCACGCTGTCGCGGCATGCTACCAGTGTTAAAGACTGCGATGGAGCTCCGCATGCCACGGCAAACTGGCTGACACTGACGGCGGCGGTGCACAAATGCTGCGCAGCTAGCGCCATTCGACGGCCAACACCGCGGTTCCTGGTGTGTCCGCTGTGCCGTGCGTGTGATCATTGCTTGTACAGCCCTCTCGCAGTGTCCGGAGCAAGTATGGTGGGTCTGACACACCGGTGTCAATGTGTTCTTTTTTCCATTTCCAGGAGTGTACTTCTCAATCCAGCCATCGCGGTATTTCAATGTACTGTTATTCGGTAACCCATCAGGATGTTTCATTAACGGTATTTAACTCACATAATCGATTTAAAAATTATAAGCTGAAGGCCTCTATGAGGGGAAGGACTTCTGTGACAGAGTGTTAAGGTGCATACACACTAGGCCAGCGAAAGCCAACGAACGACGAACACTGGATTCGGCCGAACGTTAGTCACCATCTCACTGGCCTCCAGCGTCCCATCCTCACCAAACGAAGGGGTTGGGGCCAATGGATTCGGCCACGAGGAATCGCAGACGGCTCTGACTACTTGCCGACGTTGCTCCCGTTTTGTTATCGTTAATAAGCAGCGTTTTCATTACAGTTTCGCCAGCCGATATCGTACTGCAAGGAGCCGAAACCAGAAAAAGAAGAAGAAGAAACGACGCTGATGGTTGACATCTGATTCAAAAACGAGGGAGCAGTGTGGTGGGACAAAATTAATGTCTACCTTAAAGCTGAATTGAAATATTGGCTATTTCATAGCTGTTTGCGAATGAAAGCTACATATTTCGAATAGTTTTTGAACTGTGTAGTCGCTAAAGTTTCCAAAGACGACACCTCTTTTAGTAGAAGAATCAGTGCCCACTCCAACTTTTGTTTCTCTATGTCATTCACGGTGAAAATATGTCAACAAAAGCTCCATTTCCTTTACCACATCCTACACATTTCTTTCTAACGGCTCACTTATTTCCTTCCAGGGTCCTAACCTTTCCAATTTGTTTTTATAGTCGCAGTTCGTAGAGCGCCAAAACATACTCACCCAGGATCACCTGTCAGCTTTAATGGTCTCTCCATATTCCACTTAATACTCCTGTACTTTTAAGCACAATAAAGACACATCCTTAGCGAGAGCGTGCGTTGCCTGCAGGGGAAACAATGACTGTTTTTCAGGACAGTCGCAGGTCGAACTCGTTTTATTGACCTGTTACGCTCTTTGCCGGCCGGGGTGGCCGAGCGGTTCTAGGTGCTACAGTCTGGAACTGCGCGACCGGTACGGTCGCAGGTTCGAATCCTGCCTCGGTCACGGATGTGTGTGATGTCCTTAGCTTAGTTAGGTTTAAGCAGTTCTAAGTTCTAGGGGACTGATGACCTCAGAAGTTAAATCCCATAGTGCTCAGAGCCATTTGAACATTTTTTTTCTGACACTCTTTCATTTAACAGTCAAGTACTGTGCTTTAAACTTTAAATTCTAGATTTGTTGATGACGCTCTCGTTAAATTAAAGAGCAAAACCGGTCAACAGCACTTAGTAAGTGCGCCTTGTGACTGCCGTTCAAAAATGCTCAAATGTGTGTAAAATCTTATGGGACTTAACTGCTAAGGTCATCAGACCCTAAGCTTACACACTATGTAACCTCCCCACAAAATGTTTATAAAATGAATAATATTGAACCACCAACCATAACCCAATTGTAACCTCCGCACAAAAATAATAATTAAATGGACTTTTTAATATTGTAACCTCTGAACAAAACTGGCTCTCATTTATAGTCTCTGTGCAAAGAATGCATTCACACTTAATATTCCCACAAAATTCTTTTCTCATTTAATGTCAAGTTCGGAACAGAAAAATTCCTAAACACCAAAAATAATAAAAAAAATTTAGTAACCTGATAAATTTTATGAGGACAGCAGCGCTGACCTTCGGCCCTGTATTCTGAATAACAAAGCAAAAATTCTACCTCAATAAAAACCGCAATTATATCTACTCTTAAGTTGGAATTTTTCGACACAGCTTCGTGCAATGCTGGCGTATATTTTTTTTTTATTATTGGAAGGAATGATCATGCATTTGAAATATTCTTTAAATTGAAATGAATGCTTTTCTTTAAAGGAGTTACTTTATATTATAAAAATTATTATTGGGGCATTTGTTTGGAACAAATTAAATTACAATTAACATACATTATTAAATATACGCAAGGCTGCTTCTTTACCTTCTACAACAATATTCATCCTCCAGAGTCCTGACCAGAGTCGCGAGCAGAGCACACAGCCGACGCATGCCGACTGGTTCAAATAGCTCTGAGCACTATGGGACTTAACATCTATGGTCATCAGTCCCCTAGAACTTAGAACTACTTAAACCTAACTAACCTGAGGACAGCACACAACTCCCAGCCATCACGAGGCAGAGAAAATCCCTGACCCCGCCGGGAATCGAACCCGGGAACCCGGGCGTGGGAAGTGAGAACGCTACCGCACGACCGCGAGATGCATGCCGACTCTGGCAGACTACACCAGACTAGCACGGACTGACGACTACTGTTGACTCGCGCAGTCAAGCTCAGACTAGCAACAACTAACGATAAGCTACTCTCTGGTCAGAGATTCTGTCATGCCTCGCCCATCGCTGGCAATGTATACGTCTTTCAACTTGTTGTTGTTGTTGTGGTCTTCAGTCCTGAGACTGGTTTGATGCAGCTCTCCATGCTACTCTATCCTGTGCAAGCTTCTTCATCTCCCAATATCTACTGCAACCTACATCCTTCTGAATCTGCTTAGTGTATTCATCTCTTGGTCTCCCCCTACGATTTTTACCCTCCACACTGCCCTCCAATGCTAAATTTGTGATCCCTTGATGCCTCAAAACATGTCCTACCAACCGATCGCTTCTTCTAGTCAAGTTGTGCCACAAACTTCTCTTCTCCCCAATCCTATTCAATACCTCCTCATTAGTTACGTGATCTACCCACCTTATCTTCAGCATTCTTCTGTAGCACCACATTTCGAAAGCTTCTATTCTCTTCTTGTCCAAACTAGTTATCGTCCATGTTTCACTTCCATACATGGCTACACTCCATACAAATACTTTCAGAAACGACTTCCTGACACTTAAATCTATACTCGATGTTAACAAATTCCTCTTCTTGAGAAACGCTTTCCTTGCCATTGCCAGTCTACATTTTATATCCTCTCTACTTCGACCATCATCGGTTATTTTACTCCCTAAATAGCAAACTACGTAACCAAAATTATCCTAAGGGCAATCACACACCCATGCCCGAGAGAGGACTCGAACCTCCGCCGGAACCAGCCACGCAGTCCGTGACTGCAGCGCCTCAGACCGCTCGGCTAATCCCGAGCGGCTGTGACTGCCGTGAAAAACGTAAACACAGACCCGTTCTAGAGACCCAGCAAATCGCTACTGAACCAACGAAATTTCGACCCGGCGTACGCACTAGGAGTGGGGTTCCGACGCCAACCGACAGCCGACGCCGTAGTGTCCCCACCAGCAGAACGAACCGCAACCAAGGCCAACCGCTTCATGGGCTCCGATTTGCCGCCCGCACGCACTACGCAAATATCGGCCAACGGAGCGTTTCGTTGTAGTATTTGGCCTTAGCTGGTCAAGCGTCTAGGCATCTTTACAAGAAGAAATTGGAGTCCACAGAAACGACATAGGGAAATCAGTATCAGAATTAAATAGAATTCTGGAAGTCTTGAGATCGAAAAACATGGAAGGGATAGATAACATCCATCGGAATTTCTGAAACCATTGAGGGAAGTGGCAACAAACGATTATTCAAACTGGTGTGCAGAATCTATGTGATCGTGACACACCTTCAGACTTGCGGGAAAACATCATCATTTCCGAAGATACGAAGGGTACATAAGTGCGGAAGGTAGCGCACAATCAGCTTAAAACTTCAGGCATCAAAGCTGCTCTCACAGGAATAACACACAGAAGAATGGAATGGAGGATCTGCACCAGGGAGGCAGTTCGCACTTGGCGCTTTATAACGGGAACAAGGTTGGAGAAAAATCAAGATACGGTCGTAGCGTTCGTCGACCTAGAAATTGTGTTCGGCAATGTAAAGTAGTGCAAGATGTTCGAACTTCCGAGAAAAATGGGAGTAACCTATAGAAATAGGAGTAACGTGCAGCGACAGACGGATAATATACAAAATTTACTAGGAACAAGAGGGGACAATAAGAGAGGAAGACGAACAACGAAATACTCGGATTAAGGTACTGTAAGACAAGAGATAGTGACGGAGATAAAAAAAGGTTCAAAAGTGGGATTAAAATTCAGGGTGAAAGGTATGATAAGATTCGCTGATCACATTGCTATCCTCAGTATAAGTGAAGAAGAATTACAGGATGTGTTGGCTGGAATGAACAGTCCAAGGAGTACAGAATGGGGATCAAGAGTAAACCGGAAAAAGACAAAGACAATTGAAGTGTCGGCAGAAGTGCCAACACTGTTTTGTTTGAGGAGACCGAAATGCACGCTATAAGCTCACACAGGCTGGCGTGAGGTCTGAAACAGGATACGTAATTAATGCTATAAAGAAAAGTACGTAGCTTCTGGAATACTTAACTTTAATCCACACTTGTAGAACATCTCTCGTTACTTTACAGGCTTTATAATCACAATATCAATTGGTAATGGCGCCTTGCTAGGTCGTAGCAAAAGTAGCTGAAGGCTATGCTAACTATCGTCTCGGCAAATGAGAGCGTAATTCTCAGTGAACCATGGCTAGCAACGTCGGCTGTACAACTGGGGCGAGTGCTAGTACGTCTCTCTAGACCTGCCGTGTGGTGGCGCTCGGTCTGCAATTACTGACAGTGGCGACACGCGGGTCCGACGTATGCCAGCGGACCGCGGCCGATTTAAAAGCTACCACCTAGCAAGTGTGGTGTCTGGCGGTGACACCACAATAATCACATGTAGCAGAATTGGGAATAACAACAAACTTAACACTAAAATTGGGGATTGTAAAGAAGACGAAGTTAAGAAATTCTGCTACCTTGGAGGCAAAGATATACTCGACGGACGAAGCAAGGAGGACATGAGAAGCATTCTAGTACTGGCCAAAATGGCGTTCCTGGCCAGGACAAGTCTAACTGTATGGAACACTGGCTTTAATTCAGGAATAAATATATGAAAATGTACATTTGGAACACAGTATTTGCTAGTAGTGAATCGTAGACGTGGGAAAACCACAACAGAAGAGAATCGAAGCGTTGGAGCTGTAGTGCTACAAAAGAAAGTTGAAAATGGGGTTGACTAATAAAATAAGGAATGAGGAGGTTCTCCGCAGAATCAGGGAGGGAAGGAACATATGGAAAACACTGAGAAGAAGACAGGACAATATGATGCGACTTGTGTTAACCTCCATACTACTAGAGGGAGGTGTAGAGGGTAAGTGTTTTAGGTGAAGAGAGAGATTTGCACATGGCTAACAAATTATTGAGGGCGGCGGGTGAAAGTGCTACTTTAAAATGAAGAGGTTAGGGAAAAAAATCGTTTTCATGTTGTGCTTGTGGTAGTCCACAACCTTGCGACCACCCAGTATGAAAGCAAAACACAAACTACGTTTTCGTTCTCAGGCGTGATGAAACTTTGATTGCTGCATATTTGGCCTTCATATTGGGTGCACACAAGAACTCGAGCATTGTATCCGTGCAGAAACACTAATGACTGATTTTCATTCTGTTAAGATTAGTTACGTCTTGTATCACTTTATGTTCTTTTGTTACATCTGAGTTGCACTGGCGCAAGCACGTCTGAAGATGACAGAGGCAATTTCTAAACCAATAACGTGAATTACATACCTTAAACAAAACAGCTGAATGCATTATCTAGTTTATGAGTAAAAACTTCATTATATTGTCCCTTCCTTTATATAAAACACCGCAAGTCCGAGCTAGGCTTAAGTCATAACTTCGACAATCAAATGCAAACGCTGTCACTCATTACAGCCAGTGACAAAAAAAAAAAAGATAAAGTATTCTGTGACACAGAAAGATAGATCCCTTATCATTTAGCTACAAAATAGTAGGTCAGCAACTGGAAGCAGTTAATTCCGTAAATTATCTGGAAGTAAGCATTAGGAGTGATTTAAAATGGAATGATCATATAAAGTTGATCGTCGGTAAAGCAGGTGCCAGACTAAGATTCATTGGAAGAATCCTAAGGAAATGCAATCTGAAAACAAAGGAAGTAGGTTACAGTACGCTTGTTCGCCCACTGCTTGAATGCTGCTCAGCAGTGTGGGATCCGTACCAGATAGGGTTGATAGAAGAGATATAGAAGATCCAACGGAGAGCAGCGCGCTTCGTTACAGGATCATTTAGTAATCGCGAAAGCGTTACGGAGATGATAGATAAACACCAGTGGAAGACTGCAGGAGAGACGCTCAGTAGGTCGGTACGGGCTTTTGTTAAAGTTTCGAGAACATACCTTCACCGAAGAGTCAAGCAGTATATTGCTCCCTCCTACGTATATCTCGCGAAGAGACCATGAGGATAAAATCAGAGAGATTAGAGCCCACACAGAGGCACACCGACAATCCTTCTTTCCACTAACAATACGAGACTGGAATAGAAGGGAGAACCGATAGAGGTACTCAAGGTACCCTCCGCCACACGCCGTCAGGTGGCTTGCGGAGTATGGATGTAGATGTAGATGTAGATGAAGATGTAGATTGGCCGAGCGGTTCTAGGCGCTACAGGCTGGAACGGTGCGACCGATACGGTCGAAGGTTCGAATCCTGCCTCGGGCGTGGATGTGTGTGATGTCCTTAGGTTAGTTAGGTTTAAGTTTTTCTAAGTTCTAGGGGACTGATGTCCTCAGAAATTAAGTCCCATAGTGCTCAGAGCCATTTGAACCATTTTTTGATATCTACAGTTATCAAAATCAGCCCCTCTTTAAGTAACAAAATTGTCATAAAATGTTTCTTGCCTTCAGAGTACCATAACCTTGCTACTTACACTTTACAGATTTCCCCTGAGAGTATGATTCGCTTTGTATGTACATCCATAGTTCTCATGCTAACATGCACTCTGTTAAGAGACATAACAATATTCATGTGTTATATTACTTTCCATTCAAATCATCATTCACACTGATAAATGAAGACATTTAATCGGAAATAGTTAATAAGCTCGTAATAGTCACAAAAGATTCGTTTTGAAAATATTGGTCTGTAAGATGCTGACAGCCTTCGGCCACTGCCGTAAGTACTCTTAGCTAATGCTGTATCAGAGCACGGATCTGTCGTGCTAGAACCGTGACTCATTGTCTGTATCTGTCTGCTCGCCACCATGCGATTTACGTAGAAATGATACAAGGCGCCATATCTCATGCCGACTTAAGTGCTACATTGAATACAGACGAACTATAGACTGCTTTTAAGGAGCTATGTCGTTATCCACTTTCGCAACGTTCCTTGTAAGGTACCATTTATTTGCAGATAACAGCGCATTGTACTTTATTTCCAGTTTCGTTATTTCACATACGTGAAGTGAATGTATCAGCGCTGCAATACGTACGGAATAAGGAGAGGGCCGTTGGTTCCCACATTGGCTAGTAGAGGCGGTTGGCCATCTGGCTCTTTTAGAGGCTAAGCAGAAATCGCTCGTGACGTCAGAAAGCAATACGTAGGATAAGTACATTTATTCTGGCGGGAAGCAAGTAATTGTTATTAATAAATATTTGCTAACAAAAGCTGCAGTTTATCACGCACGCATTAGGAGGCGTCTACGGGTCATAAATACTATTTTTCAGTAATTTTACAATGTCAGCAAACGTTGAAATTAATAAAGAAATGAATAACTTTGGCATAACGAGAGATGTCTGATCTTATACGAACTATATCGATTGTACGCTCTGTGCGCCGTAGTCGGCAGGAATCTAGTAATGAGGTAGACTTTACTCTCGTACCGTAAATAATTAACTTATAAAATCAGTGTAAACAAGTTCATTTTACTGCGTTTCTTAAATAAATTCACCATAATGGCATCCCGTATAAAAATTATTTGCACAAAAAAACTTCTTCCCGCTTCATTACGTAAAACGTAGACAGCAGTACTAAACTTTCACAATCCGACGATGTTGCTACGGCTCCGCAAGGGGACACAAAACTACGAGGGCATCTCCACATAACAGGTAGGGAGAACTCGTACGTGGCGGCTCACTAAGTCAGTTCAAGGAAGGACTCGCTTAATTATCCCAAAACTCGGATGGGAAAGGGTGGCCAATTATACTGTACGCCCCTTATACCACCATCTATGGACTCAAAGGCTAAACTGATGCATTTCTGGAGGAATAGTCGAGTGGGGCGTTTTGCATCCTCCACCTAATTATTTTTTCTTCGTCAATTTTCTTCACTGTGTCCTTGACTTGGTTTTGTTGAGAAACTTCCCACTTCTTAACTTTGTCCGTTTTTAATTACCTATCAATTTAATTACTTATCAATTTAATTACTTACTTTAATTACTTACTTACTTTAATTACTTAATTACTTACTTACTTACTTACTATAATTACTTACTTACTTACTTACTTACTTTAATTACTTACTTACTTACTTACTTACTTTAATTACTTACTTTAATTACTTATCAATTTTGAAGAGTTGCTCAATTTTGAAGAGTTGCTCAATGTAGGTGAAAATGCGATCACTAATGTTTCAGATTTCGAGGTAGAATGGGATAGGAAGGATGATGGAAATAGGATCACATTTGAGGAAGTGGAAAAAATGGTCAATAGATTGCAGTGCAATAAAGCAGCTGGGGTGGATGAAATTAAGTCAGACCTCATCAAATACAGTGGAATGTCAGGTCTTAAATGGCTACACAGAATAACTGAAATGGCCTGGGAGTCGGGACAGGTTCCATCAGACTGGACAAAAGCAGTAATCACACCAATCTTTAAACATGGAAACAGAAAAGATTGTAACAACTACAGAGGTATCTCTTTAATCAGCGTTGTGGGTAAAATCTTCTCAGGTATTGTTGAAAGGAAAGTGCGAGTATTAGTTGAGGACCAATTGGATGAAAATCAGTGTGGGTTTAGGCCTCTTAGAGGTTGTCAGGACCAGATCTTTAGCTTACGGCAAATAATGGAGAAGTGTTATGAGTGGAACAGGGAATTGTATCTATGCTTTATAGATCTAGAAAAGGCATATGACCGGGTTCCTAGGAGGAAGTTACTGTCTGTTCTACGAGATTATGGAATTGGAGGCAAACTTTTGCAAGCAATTAAAGGTCTTTACATGGATAGTCAGGCAGCAGTTAGATTTGACGGTAAATTGAGTTCATGGTTCAGAGTAGTTTCAGGGGTAAGACAAGGCTGCAACCAGTCTCCACTGTTGTTCATATTATTTATGGATCGTATGTTGAAAACAATAGACTGGCTGGGTGAGATTAAGATATGCGAACACAAAATAAGCAGTCTTGCATATGCGGACGACTTAGTTGTGATGGCAGATTGGATTGAAAGTTTGCAAAGTAATATTTCAGAGCTAGATCACAAATGTAAGGACTATGGTATGAAGATTAGCATCTCCAAAACGAAAGTAATGTCAGTGGGAAAGAAATATAAACGGATTGAGTGCCAAATAGGAGGAACAAAGTTAGAACAGGTGGACGGTTTCAAGTACTTAGGATGCATATTCTCACAGGATGGCAACATAGTGAAAGAACTGGAAGCGAGGTGTAGCAAAGCTAATGCAGTGAGCGCTCAGCTACGATCTACTCTCTTCTGCAAGAAGGAAGTCAGTACCAAGACTAAGTTATCTGTGCACCGTTCAATCTTTCGACCAACTTTATTGTATGGGAGCGAAAGCTGGGTGGATTCAGGTTACCTTATCAACAAGGTTGAGGTTACGGATATGAAAGTAGCTAGGATGATTGCAGGTACTAGTAGATGGGAACAGTGGCAGGAGGGTGTCCACAATGAGGATGTCAAAGAAAAACTGGGAATGAACTCTATAGATGTAGCAGTCAGGGCGAACAGGCTTAGATGGTGGGGTCATGTTACACGCATGGGAGAAGCAAGGTTACCCAAGAGACTCATGGATTCAGCAGTAGAGGGTAGGAGGAGTCGGGGCAGACCGAGGAGAAGGTACCTGGATTCAGTTAAGAATGATTTTGAAGTAATAGGTTTAACATCAGAAGAGGCACCAATGTTAGCACTGAATAGGGGATCATGGAGGAACTGTATAAGGGGGGCTATGCTCCAGACTGAACGCTGAAAGGCATAATCAGTCTTAAATGATGATGATGATGATGATGATGATCAATTTTCTAATCACTTCTTTCAATTCCCTCCACATCGTCATTTTGTCTGTCATTGGAAGTTAGATTCACCTCTTAATTTTTAAAAGTGTACTACACTCTTTCTTGCCTGCCTTCTAGGAACGATTTTTCAGTTGCCTCCGTGAAGTATCAATTTCGTAATCTGATCTGTGTTCTCATTTTCTTTTCTTTTCTATTTTTTTTACATATTTGTCACTTCTTAATTTCAAAGTTTCTGTAAGTTATCTGTTTCCTAATACCTTACATTTTCTTTGCTTTCATACTTTCCCTTCAACGATTCCAGACCGAGCGTCTTGACAATGAGTGCGTTCTCGCCACGTTATTGACTTGTAAAGTTAAATACTTCTGTTTATAGAGCGAGATCTTTATTTTCGAGACAGTTTCTGTTAAGTTACTGTCTGTATTACTAAACGGCTAACCCGGTTCGTGGTTCACGGTGCTCTGTCCCTGTTACAGGTTGCAGATCTAACCGCTTCCAACGGCGTCAAAAATTTTATTCTTCGTACTTCACACAATTATTTTGTCCGAACTTAAAAGTTTAAGACGCTGTCACAATCTGCTTATTAATAGGTGTAATTTACATTAAAGGTTTCACGCAATAAGACAAGTAGTACTTGAAAGTCTCTTCGGGTTTGCTGCCGAATCCTAAAATCAACTCGATTCAGTATCTCGGCTATCAAACTGTTCGCCATCTTCAGGAGAACGCCGCTTCTGCTGCTGACAAGGGGAGGCCGCCAATTGTGAAATTCAGATTCGATTCATACTGCGCATAATAAAAGCTCATGGCCAGAGTTGTAATGTGGCAAAGCACCAAGATGCACTTCTCAGCCGTTGTCGAGAAAATTGACAGTTAAAAGAAACCGTTGCGGTGAAATACTCTCTACGTTTAATAATTTTCTACAGCGTCGTGGCGCAGCGGTAAGCTCTCGGGTTAGTAAACCAAAGGTCGCCGGATCGAATCCCGCGGCATGCAACTTTTTTTTTTATTATTAGTTTTTTGTAATTCATATATATATATATATATATATATATATATATATATATATATATATATATATATAAACTATTAATGAATTGCTTATGCATGTTGGTGAAGGCGGATCGCTCTCCAATTGTACCGCCTCCATTTTTCCGTTTGTTTAACAGGGTGTACCAAAGCTCTCACGTCCGCACTGATTTTCGACGATGTTATAGGTTGCGCTAGGGACCGCATCTACCTTCTTTCGAAGTTAGCAGGCAACTACGCTGTTATGCGGCGGCTCGTTTCGGCCCATTCAACATCTGTCCATCAAGAGTAACGAGCGAGTAACGGATTTTATATTTCATACCTACCACAGCAAATTTGTGTTCGTGGGGTCTCTATTCTAATTCGAACGTTTGACTTACGCTGCACGTCTTCGTTTCGGAATATTGTTTCTACGTCTTCCGTTAACTATACGGGGTAAACATTATGAAGACAATTAATAACATTTGTGAAATACAACTTTGTTTGCGGAAAACATAATGATGTTCGAAGTCGCCAGTTTTTCCACGACAAACGACTTTCAACAACTTATTATATGCATAATTGTTGCAACTGATTGCCGGGAATTATATATATATATATATATATATATATATATATATATATATATATATATATATACATTTGAATTACAAAAAACAAATACTAAAAAAAGGGTTGTATGGCTCGAGATTCGATCCGGCGACTTTCGGATTACAAACCCGAGCGCTTACCGCTGCGCCACGACGCTGTAGAGAATTATTAATCGTAGAGAGTATTTCACCGCAACGGTTTCTTTTAACTGTCGATTTTCTCGACAACGGCTGAGAAGTGCATCTTGGTGCTTTGCCACATTACAACTCTGGCCATGAGCTTTTATTATGCGCAGTATGAAACGAATCTGAATTTCACAATTGGCGGCCTCCCCTTGTGAGTCCCGCTGAGAACCGGTGCCAAGCAGCAAATCGTCGTTCTATATGGGCCTCCGTGCCGTACACAGCTCATGCTCCGCCCATCACAGTCGATGCCCTCCAAGATTGGGCAGGTGGTGCCTCCCATTCAAACGTCCCCATAGAAAAATTATACAAGACTGTGCTTAAACTGACACACAATATTTTTAGCGCAACGCAATCTGACTTTCAAAAATCCCTACAAAAGAGTGGCCCTGACTAACATTAACCTATACCTTTCACAAATCACTTACCTCACAAAAATCTTCGTTACTCAAGCTACAGCAAAACAGCGAGCGCCATTACTGCCAGCTAAATAACAGATTCAAACTACGGAAGGCACTAACTACTAGTAGGCATAGTTAGCAAATCAACGATTTTAATAGAGAACAAACAATGTATTTACCTTAATATTCATCAAAAGTCATAATATATACAGCAGTTCATGACATCCATTTTTACAAATTTCAAAACTCCGCCATTTCTCTCCCCACATCCACCACCGCTGGCGGCTCACCTCCAACTGCGCAACGCTACGCGCTGTTCACATCCAGCTGCTGCTGCCCAACACTACAGTGGCAGACAACAATGCAAACTAGCCACAGACTGCACACAGCACAGCCAGTGACTTTCATACAGAGAGCGCTACGTGGCGGCGGCGTTACCAATATAAGAACCTAAACAGTCTACTTACATAGCCTACTTACACCTTCATAGAACGCCGGCGGCAACGATATATCGCACTCGGACATGATTTACGAACCTCGTACTGGCCGCACCGAAGAACGTTCTGTTTTGATGTGCGATAGTACAGGGTTCCACGTCCTGCTAAAAGGAAACCCACTGTCTCTATTAATTAAATTATCCGCCAACCTAATTTCAATT
This sequence comes from Schistocerca cancellata, assembly GCF_023864275.1. Lineage (NCBI taxonomy): Eukaryota > Metazoa > Arthropoda > Insecta > Orthoptera > Acrididae > Schistocerca > Schistocerca cancellata. The sequence continues at coordinate 1,214,055,599 of NC_064626.1, forward strand.
GTATCTTTATAAACACGTTCCAAAAACAGGAACACAGTTTCGTCAAATTTCATACCGCGTCCCTCGTTTAAGCAATGTTCTGCTAGCGCCGATTTTTCCTGCTACCGCCGATTTTTCCGACTGTTGTAGCCTCGTATCACGGCGCTCCTGTTATGAACTGCCGGCCGGAGTGGCCGTTCGGTTCTGGGCGCTACAGTCTGGAACCGAGCGACCGCTACGGTCGCAGGTTCGAATCCTGCCTCGGGCATGGATGGGTGTGATGTCCTTAGGTTAGTTAGGTTTAATTAGTTCTAAGTTCTAGGCGACTGATGACCTCAGAAGTTAAGTCGCATAGTGCTCAGAGCCATTTGAACCATTTGAACCTGTCATGAACTGTGCGAATCGAACGGCTGTCATAAGCCTTTTCACATCGTCACGGAATTTTGTGTATACCAGGCTTTCTAAGCTTCATATCATCTTTCACAGAGCCGAGTAGTGCCCCGATCTTGGTAGGTGGAAGCAACACACTCTTAACGTTATAACTCCTTAAAATTCTTCCAGTCTTACACGATGTGCCACTAGCATAAGGAGTAAAGGCCACCGAACTATGCTTCTCTTCGCGCACCTCCGATGATGGTCCAAACTCCACAGCCTAACGAATCCGCTTCTCAGACTACCCATGTTCCTTAAAAACAGCCATCAAATTCGCAAGTTCTTGGGTTAACCTGCCCGCGTCGGAAATGGCATATGCTCTGCTAAGGACGCCACTGCGTTGTTGTAGTGGATGACAACTCTTAGCATGCAGATACTGATCAGTGTGCGTCGGCTTTCGGTGAACTCTATGTCCCAGAGTACCGTCTGGTTTTTGGGAACCATAACGTTCAAGAATGGAAGCATCCCGTCACTTCAAACCTCCATGGTAAACGTAGTGCTGGGATAGAGACAGCTGAAGTGGTCCAAAAATCTGTTGAGAGCATAACGTCCATTTGGCCAGACGAAAATGGTATTATCAGGATGCCTCCAGAAGAACGTTGGTTGCAAAGCCATTCCCTCGAAGTCGTCATAGATAAATTGGCGACTATGGGTGATAGAGAACTACCAACAGCCACTCCGTCAATCGGTTCAAAAATGTTGCTGTTAAATAAAAAATACGTGGTTGTCGGCACATGACGACAAAGCTTCATCATCTCTTCATCCAATTTTTCACTAATCAAACTAAGGACTCTTCCAGAGGGAGTCGTGTAAATACAGATACCACATCAGAACTCACTAACAAATCTGAAGGGCCCAGCCTCAAAGATTTCAATCGTCGAATAAATCCTCCGAATTGGAGATATGGTGTTCACACTTGCCAACGTGTGGTTTGAGAATAGATGATAAATACTTCGCCAGGTTATAACTAGGGGCATCCAAATTAGTAACAGTAGAGCGTGGAGGAACCCCTTTCTTCCGTAACTTAGGCACACAATACAACCTATGCGGAACGGCAGAACCAGGATGAAGTTTCTTACGTAAATCTTCGGACAACCAGCCCATTTTAAAAAGTGAAAGTGTCTCGCACTTAATTCTTTCTCTGGGGACACTAGATAGCCTTCTGTAAGCCGGTTCATTGTAACCTCCCCCTCACTTATCGACCTTAATGACAGTGAAAAATTAAACCGCGTGTACCTAATGGAAATTTGGGAAAAGCAATCGTCACCGAGGTTAATTTGTCGGTAAAGAGGGAGGAAAGGGTTACATCTAAATGAAAGGAAAAATGCTAATGAAACTGGTGGAAATTACTTTTGAAATAGGGGTAAAGTTAATAAAGAAAGTAAATGTGCGGCCGTTACGTTAACAATTAACTAGCGGTAATTAGATATTTGAGATTTGGGGGAAGTTACGGTCGCCAGTCCTAAGGACAATTACTATAGTAACTGCAAAAGAAAGGTTATTACACATATAATTAGCACTAGAAGTGTGGCAACTGAAGGTAGACACGTGTAGTGTGAAAACTGAAAGTTTCTCAGAAGTAATAAATTTCGCTACACTCTGACTTAATTTAGCAAAAGAATTAATAAAACCGGAAAATCGAAAGTTAATTTAGTGACTGAAGTTAATAGTGAGCTTTCTTTCTGAAGCACATCGAAATTCAGTAAAATACGGTTAGTCTTGGACTACCTCAACAATCATTTCAAAAGCTACTTGAACCTACGCAATTTAGAAATAAGAGATTTAACTTTGAACTTGAATTAAATGATTCTCAACAATTAACAATAGTAAAATTTAGTACGTACCAAGCTGAGCTGCAGTCACAGGTAAGCTAAAATACGGTAACAAAACTCGCACTCTTAATTTGTGCTTGTGTAATCTGAATATTGTAGCCAGCTATGAGTACTTTAACTGAACTTTGAAATTAAAGCAGTGAAATAGAATATTACTTTAATGCTGGCGTTTGAATTTCAATGACACTCGGGTTCATTCCGAAAAAGGAAGGGACCCTGCTTGGTAATGCAATTGGGACAATGAGCAACAAAGGTTCATGCTACGTTGCTGTTATTTTGTGATTTGAACAGTTTGAAGAGCTGAGGTCTGCCATACAGTTCTAAAACTTTACGTGCTTCCAGTCTTCCTTGTTGGTTGATTGAAGGTTTGAAGCCGTCGATCGAGGAGGTGGCGACTGTCACTCATTGTCGGCCGTCGCTGTTGCAGAAGCTGGATGTTGGCGCGCCTTCTTCTCGACACGGTCACCAGACGAAACGGGCTCTTGATGTGCGCCAGATAATGCTTCCCGTCCGCGACACCATGTCAGAAACTATCATCGCACGTCGAGCGCAATTACATGCTGCCAAACCCCGAAAGCGCGGCAACTCGCGGGAGCTTCACACAACACACCTGCTCCATTGCACTACCCCAGCCAGACCCTCTCTGCCCGCGCTCCACGCGGCAGAGTTAACACTACCAAAGATCCTAAACACTTTGGTTCTCCACACGACCTATCGATGTATCCGTTCGATAGCATAGTTTTCCCTAGGCCAGACCCAGCGTATAAATACAAATAATATTCACAAAACAAACCAACATAAATATATATATATACAAACAGCAAAACAATTACAATATATAAAGAGACAGAAATGTCATATCTTGAGGTAACAAAACAAGGAAAAAAGATTATAGTACAATAGATGGAAATAGGAGGATATGCATTTCCGGCGTTACATCGTTGAGTAGCAAATCCATTTTAAGGACGTAATCATCCCGTGTCAGTACAACCGTGGCATTCCCCTTGTCAGCTGGTGAAACTATTACTTCATCACCATTCCTAGGGGAACGAATGGCTGCTCTCTTTGCGGAAGAGATGCCGAGCCCGACGTAATGTGTGGCACACTTCTTGCCTTATTTTTACTTTCACTTTTACGCGATCGGGCCCAACGAAAAGCATCACCAACTACCTTTTGTCATTAGTCCACATCTACCGCTGACTGTTGCAGGTCGCCAAGGAGGCCATCCTTCCGCCTCTTCCTCGGCCTTGACGGTTGTCTCCTTCCTGTCGACATGAAAACCAGAAGCTTCCGTGGCCACCTGTCGTCTTCCATCCGAACCACAAGATCAGGCCACTCAGTCGCTTGCTTCTGATGATTCCCGATACGAGGGGCCTTCAATACGTAAAGCAACACATTTTTTTTTCTGAAATAAGGTTGGTTTCATTCAGGATTCCAATACACCATATCATTCCCCTCTCTTTTGGCTAAAAAACAATTCTTTTCAACGTAATTGCCGTTCACTGAGACGGCCTTACGCCACCAGACTAGGAGGGCTGTATGCTGGCGTTGTACCTCTCTGTTGGTTGACGGCGGAGCCGACATCTTGCTGCATCAGTAACCTCGCCATCATCCACGTACTGCCTCCTGCGGAGTGCCCCTTCATTGGGCCAAAGAGATGGAAGTCGGAAAATGCCCGTTTTGTTTCCGGTTCGAAGTGATCAACCCACGTTACATCGCCGGTGAAGATGTTCTACAAAAAATTGCCACGATCAGTCTAGTAACGTGCAAGAAATTCCGCACACTTCTTTGCTCTTTATGGTCTTGTGTGACGCGCCGACGAATCCAGCGAACATACACCTCTGAGACCCCAACTAGTGGCTGAGTGTGTCAGCACTTCCAACTCAGTTGTGCAGCCGAGGTGTTTGAATGTGATCTGTCGATCACCTCGAACGAGAGTGTCCGCCTGTTCGAACATTGCAGGAGTCATCGCTATCTGTGGCCGGCCGGCACGCGAGAGATCGATCAGGTTTGCGCTACCTTGATGAGATGATGGCAGACTCATCGCCCAACGACTCGCCGTGCTTTTTTTCACTGTCAGGTCTCCACAGACATTCCGCAAGGGCCTGTGAATATCTGCAGTGCTCTCTTTCTCCGCGAAACGCAGTGTCAGCTTCCTGCTTGGAACGCACCTGCGTTACAGGCGCTTTTTTGTAGGCTACATATAGTAGTGCCGCCATCTACTGGACCTTCATGAAACTACAGGGCTATTACAAATGATTGAAGCGATTTCATAAATTCACTGTAGCTCCATTCATTGACATATGGTCACGACACACTACAGATACGTAGAAAAACTCATAAAGTTTTCTTCGGCTGAAGCCGCACTTCAGGTTTCTGCCGTCAGAGCGCTCGAGAGCGCAGTGAGACAAAATGGCGACAGGAGCCGAGAAAGCGTATGTCGTGCTTGAAATGCACTCACATCAGTCAGTCATAACAGTGCAACGACACTTCAGGACGAAGTTCAACAAAACTCCACCAACTGCTAACTCCATTCGGCGATTGTATGCGCAGTTTAAAGCTTCTGGATGCCTCCGTAAGGGGAAATCAACGGGTCGGCCTGCAGTGAGCGAAGAAACGGTTGAACGCGTGCGGGCAAGTTTCACGCGTAGCCCGCGGAAAATTGGCTCATGCCACAACTGGACACCGACAGCGCCGACTTCATCTTTCAACAGGATGGTGCTCCACCGAACTTCCATCATGATGTTCGGCATTTCTTAAACAGGAGATTGGAAAACCGATGGATCGGTTGTGGTGGAGATCATGATCAGCAATTCATGTCATGGCCTCCACGCTCTCCCGACTTAACCCCATGCGATTTCTTTCTGTGGGGTTATGTGAAAGATTCAGTGTTTAAACCACCTCTACCAAGAAACGTGCCAGAACTGCGAGCTCGCATCAACGATGCTTTCGAACTCACTGATGGGGACATGCTGCGCCGAGTGTGGGAGGAACTTGATTATCGGCTTGATGTCTGCCGAATCACTAAAGGGGTACATATCGAACATTTGTGAATGCCTAAAAAATCTTTTTGAGTTTTTGTATGTGTGTGCAAAGCATTGTGAAAATATCTCAAATAATAAAGTTATTGTAGAGCTGTGAAATCGCTTCAATCATTTGTAATAACCCTGTATTAGGACTGAAGCGGGAATATTCCGAAATGTTCCACAACACATTTCAAATTTTTTCGAGTGAAACTGATTGACAAAAAAAAAATGTTTTGCATTACTTACTGATCGCCCCTCGTATTAGTACGAGATCGCGCCCGACGGACTGCGCTCTGTCAGAAGTTTCCTTTAGCATCGTTTTCTCTCCATTCGTCCACATGTGTTGCTGACTCTTGCAGGTCTGCATGGAGGCCACCCTCCACCTCTCCCTTCGACTTTTTGGTTGTCTCCTCCCTGTGAGGATCAAATCCATCCAGGAGCTTCCGTGGCCACATTTCGTCTTCCATCCGAGTTACATGAGAAGCTTCTGATGATTCCTACTATATGACATCTCGGCACAATACATCTAGCTCGAGTTTGTGACTGATACTGCATTCACCCGCGTTTGGGTACAATTTTGGACCAAAGATTGAGAGGTGGCATGAGCCCCCTCTCATATTTCTATCTTACGATTTTCCTCTCTAATTGCATGCAGTGAAAAGTCGCTATTCCTTCACACGCGGACTTCCCACACAGCGTCTCTCGTCACCCGGGTGGTTCGGTGACAGGCGGGCTCTGCTGATCTGGAAAGGGTTAAGCCGACGGGTGTGAGGACGTCGAGTGAATGCTTTGCAGAATCCGACATTGTCAAAAGACACGCCCGGAGGGGTCTGAAGTAGCGGCTGGGCTAGAGGTTCCGTTACTTCGCGGAAACTTAGCGAAAACACTTTCTGGCGGGCTACCAGCGAGGCGTGGGAATGACGTGTGTACCCAGGCAGTTGTGGCGGGAAAATTCCCGCGCTTTCTGCAAAATAGTAACTGTGATTGGATTGCTCAGGGCATAGCTCCGTGACGTAGCAAAATCAGCGCAGAAATTGGCGCCAGGAATCTCCATTGGTGGAATGGTAGTGCTCCGCAATAGAGTGGAATTTTCCGCCGGTTTTCGAGTTGCTGATTGGAACGTTTAACCACGGCCACTGTCGTGGGGGCGGGAATGTTGTGTGTTCGGCCTGTACGGGTGCTCTAGGTAGTCGGTTCTCGCCTTTCGATCGAGGACGTCGAAGCAACCAGCCATCGCCTCCGGTACGCCAGATCGTGTTCTGGCAGTTAAGAAGACAGTTTGGTAATGTATGTCCGCAGCACCGGCCGATACGGATTTTCCTAGGTGATAATCAGAGCTCAGCAGAGCGCGCCTGTTCGTCTTTTTCTAACTTTGTTCTGTCTTGAGCAGCAGCAATTAATGTTGGGTTAGCTGTGTGTCTCTCTTAAGATTTGAGTGTCAAGGAATTGGCTCCACATACCACTTCGTCTTAAACCTCACAATCTAGTTTAGGGACAACTTCACCTTCATAGCGTTTGTTTGAGTATCCGATTAGAGCCAATTTGATGTATTATAAATGTTTCATGTGTTTTTGTTTATTCTTTTGTGTTTAGTCTTAATAAATCACATTGTTATTTTGGACAGAACTTTCATTCTGTTAATCGGTAGAGCAACACATCATTTCTCACTACGTTAATGAAACCTTCCTTTATTTAACTTATTTATCAAATTAAATTATTTCAGGTGCCAAACTCTTTTCTACTCCACTTGAAGGGTTGATTACAGTCAGTTCGCATATATTTTTTAATCCATGTGCAACAGCAAAAGTCGGAGTTAGAATAGGGAGCGCTTAGAGCATCATTTACATATGGAGATTCTAGAAGAATTTAGTGTTAAATACACTGCTTGCCCCGGCACCTCGCAAGATCTTCCGCAGCACTTTTCTATCAAATACGAGAAGTTTATGAAAGTCCTGAAGTCCTGTTTTCGTATACTTCACATCTCATGTCGGTATAGTACCAAGGTTTGGGTCAATATATTATACAGCCGAATCTTCACACGAAGTAGATGTGTTAGGCTGTAGAAGGACCAGTTTCCAGCCTGGATCCTGGCGTTGATCTTTACTTCGAATGGCGAGTTCTCCGTGAAAAGCGCTTCGAATTATTTAAAAGCGCAGAGTCTGCCGTAGAACCAGTCTCTCATCCATAGTGAGTGTAGTTGTCCAGTATCTTGACCTTGTCGGCGATTCATAACGAGGTTAGTCCGTCTTGGGTTCGTATATGAGTACCCCAAATCTGCTGGCAATCATCTCCAGTGTCCTGGTCATTTATCTCAATTCCTCTTCAGAGCTACAGAGTAAGCATCATCCGCGTAGGGTAGTTAGATTCTTCCCTTCGACTTGGGTTCTCTTTGGAAGGCTCACTTATGATCTTCTCACGGGATAAACCATCTCCTTGCCTGTGAAACGTAGTCAAGTGAAAGACTATGTAAGTCACATGTCGTGAAGCAGCGAAATTTACAGTACCTAGTCTGTACTCATCTAGTGTTTGAGACCTCGAACGAACTTTACCATAACTTCAAACTTTCATGAAATTCTTTCTTTGTGACATTCCTCCTCCCCCCCAGCCCCCACAACCGTATAAAATATAGAAGGAAAAAAAAATGTTTCTCGCTTACTACATTTTCGTTGTTCATACAGTAAAACATCAGATTGAGGCATGACATTTTAATTTATTTTTCCTTTACTATTACGTGCATTCCCAACATAATTTGGAGACAGTATTCACATATAATACTTAATGTATGTACAAAAGTATATCACTATGCGACCTACATTTCAGGATATAGGAAATTGTAAATGTGGAGATGTCTGAAAAAATTGCTTTTCCTTAAAGCGAAGCGCAAATTACCCACCTTATACTCATCCGGTGTTTGTTAATGAGAGCAGTTAACGACTTCCAAAAAATGTTGAACACAATTTCTAATCTTTTATAAACTTTTTCTCTCGCACATGCTTAACGTCAATTATTTCACACATTAACTCATTTGCAAAAATAATCAGGCCTTTGAGTCTGTGTTGTACACCGTAGTTGATTTTTTAAACAACCAGAGAAGAGTGTTTAACTAGTATAATTACAATTGTTTTAGATAAGCTATACATCAAAAATAAAAAAAAACGCTAGCATAATGTTACGCAATACTTATCCCCTTCTTTTTTCCCTATTAACACTCAATAGAATCGGCGAGCCACAAAGTGCCCTACAAATTGTATTAGCACAATATTGCGGTATTAGTATTTATCGTGCGTTACACCACCCATCGGGTAAGTGCCCTGTTAATACCCGCTAAGTAACTCTCTTGTTTCTACAAACAGTAATTCAGCAGCTACACGTTCAGACCGGACAAATGATTGTAAAAGAAAACACACAAAACAAACGGCGCGTAATTCCAGCGAACGCGACTCAAAGCGGGAACTGATAAAACGACAACACGCGGAGAATCCCCGCGAACGTTCCGGCTCGTTTAATTAATTCGGCGCTACGGGCAACCATTTAATGGCAGCCACCATATATTTATTCATATTTTCCAGAGACCAGATTTAATACTTCTCATTTGCATGCCGCAGGCAGTGCGTGCAAGCCTATACGCGCCCTCCGGAATGCTGTAAAAAGCGGTGTAATTTTCGCAGCTCCGCGCTGACCTAGCACGGGGGCGCTCGTATATCCCGATTACGGATCGCAGACAAACGTGCTAATGCGCCGTACAGCCTATCTCTGTGCCCATTTAACACGCCGCCCTATTCACCAGCACGACGCAGTGCGCCGAGAGCCTTGTCCAGCGGGTATGTGATAGATAATTCGTGTCTGAGAGCGGGGTTGTACCACGGCCGAGATTCACTTCCGTGTAAACCCGCTGGTGTTTTCGCAGGGGCTTGACGAAATAATACGACTCGCCTTCTTCGGTTAAACGGCTTCCCTGTCGGAGGTCCGAGTCCTCCCTCGGAATGTGTGTGTGTGTGTGTGTGTGTGTGTGTGTGTGTGTGTGTAGTCCTTAGCGTAAGTTAGTTTACGTTACATTAAGTAGTGCGTAAGCCGAGGGACCGATGACCTCAGCAGTTTGGTCCCATAGTCCTTACCACAAATTTCCGATTTTTCTTCTGTTAAAACCTCCGCGTTGACAAGGAACGTCTCTCGCCTCGAACAGAATTTATATGTAAACATTTGTATACAAATGTACCTCGTATTTCTAACGAGACATACGGCCATACGGCTGTGTAGCTGTTGATTTTCACACAACAGCGCTTACAGTCTTAGAACAGGGGTCAAGGGGGTGGGGGGGGGGAGGAGGGTGGTCAGCACGAACTCTTAGAACTAGGTGACTGTGTTAACCATTGGACGGTTGACAGAGATATAAATAGTGTTTTTTGTAAACTAAGTAATCTATTTAAAACGTTACAAACATTTATGGTTTCGTTCATTTATTGCTGTGTATATATGATAATACTGATACACGTATACTAAACACATCTACCACTTGCTGAGGTGTCGTGCTGACACCTCAGCAAGTGGTAGATGTGTTTAGTATACGTGTATCAGTATTATCATATATACACAGCAATAAATGAACGAAACCATAAATGTTTGTAACGTTTTAAATAGATTACTTAGTTTACAAAAAACACTATTTATATCTCTGTCAACCGTCCAATGGTTAACACAGTCACCTAGTTCTAAGAGTTCACTGTCATTTTTACAATTTCGCCCGGTATGTTGATTATATTACATTGTTTGCGTCTTATACGAATTGATTTTTTCAGTTCTGCTTTAAAACTTGGTCTGTAAAGTTCTTGTATTAGTTGTTGAAGGTTAACTGCGTTACAGTGTCACCAGCGAAATCAGGGTATTTCAGATGTGTTTTATTAACACTCTTGTAATGTTGTTACATTAATTTGTTCTGAAAGCCGTGCTGATATTCAAGACCATAAAAGTGGGTTAAAAGCTGTGAGCTATCTGAGGAAGTTAACTCTGCATTACTGCGCAACTCTTTCACCAGGTATACAGTCTAGCTTACCAAATTCCCAACCAGACTAACATTAATTATAATCTTTTAGTACTCATCTTGCGATAACCAGTGATATATGTATAAAAAGACAATTTAAATAAAAAGAAATAAATCAGTTTATATTTGGACATTTATTTTAACACTGATCATTGTTTCGTTAAAATTTCAGCATATCAAACTTGATTCATAACTAAACTGGTGCCTTATTTAAGATTGTGAAAATGTGAGTTTGTAATCTTGAGAGGTGGCATGAGCCCCCTCTCATATTTCTATCTTACGATTTTCCTCTCTAATTGCATGCAGTGAAAAGTCGCTATTCCTTCACACGCGGACTTCCCACGCAGCATCTCTCGTCACCCGGGTGGTCCGGTGACAGGCGGGCTCTGCTGATCTGGAAAGCGTTAAGCCGACGGGTGTGAGGAAGTCGAGTGAATGCTTTGCAGACGCCGACATTGTCAAAAGACACGCCCGGAGGGGTCTGAAGTAGCGGCTGGGCTAGAGGTTCCGTTACTTCGCAGAAACTTAGCGAAAACACTTTCTGGCGGGCTACCAGCGAGGCGTGGGAATGACTTGTGTACCCAGGCAGTTGTGGCGGGAAAATTCCCGCGCTTTCTGCAAAATAGTAACTGTGATTGGCTTGCTCAGGGCATAGCTCCGTGACGTAGCAAAATCAGCGCAGAAATTGGCGCCAAGAATCTCCATTGGTGGAATGGTAGTGCTCTGGCAATAGAGTGGAATTTTCCGCCGGTTTTCGAGTTGCTGATTGGAACGTTTAACCACGGCCACTGTCATGGGGGTGGGAATGTTGTGTGTTCGGCCTGTATGGGTGCTCTAGGTAGTCGGCTCTCGCCTTTCGGTCGAGGACGTCGAAGAAATCAGCCATCGCCTCCGATACGCCAGATCGTGTTCTGGCAGTTAAGGAGACAGTTTGGTAATGTATGTCCGCAGCACCGGCAGATAGGGAGTTTCCTAGGTGGTAATCAGAGCTCAGCAGAGCGCGCCTGTTCGTCTTTTTCTAACTTTGTTCTGTCTTGAGTAGCAGCAATTAATGTGGGGTTAGCTGTGTGTCTCTCTTAAGATATGAGTGGCAAGGAATTGGCTCCACATACCACTTCGTCTTAAACCTCACAATCTAGTTTAGGGACAACTTCACCTTCATAGCGTTTGTTTGAGTATCCAATTTGAGCCAATTTGATGTATTATAAATGTTTCATGTGTTTTTGTTTATTATTTTGTGTTTAGTCTTAATAAATCATATTGTTATTTTGGACAGAACTTTCAATCTGTTAATCGGTAGAGCAACCCATCATTTCTCACTACATTAATGAAACCTTCCTTTATTTAACTTATTTATCAAATTAGATTACTGCAGGTGCCAAACTCTTTTCTACTCCACTTGCAGGGTTGATTACAGTCAGTTCGCGTATATTTTTAATCCATGTGCAACAGCAAAAGTCGGAGTTAGAATAGGGAGGGGGGGGGGGGCTTAGAGCATCATTTACATATGGAGATTCTAGAAGAATATAGTGTTAAATACACTGCTTGCCCTGGCACCTCGCAATCTTACGGAACACATCAAATAGGGAGTCAAGATTGGGAGACTACATACAACACTGCATTCATAAAATAACACACGAAGAACGTTGAAGCATATTCAAGAGGAAATTAACCACAACCAACCAATTCAATTTTCACCCAAAGAAGTTACGTTCGTGGCGCAATCCTGTCCGGCATGAAATTACTACACAGTGGTATACTAAATTCATACTAACTATCTGTGAAATCTTCCCGAAAAGAATAGCTGAGGGCTACTTTGATGCTTACACCACATGCTTCACGTGGTCAACTTGGTTTACACAAAGAGTGTAACTTCACAATAATTTTGATAATTAAAATAAATTACATTGAAACGCAATTTACAAAAGAAAAACCTCGAACTGGTTACTATTAACCTGATGGGTCAAACAATTGTATAAGCACGTGGTAATGGTCTCACAAAGTACACCTGACATGGGTTGAACATAAAGAAAAGTTGCTATATTGAAAAATATTGTCAAGATGAGACGTTATAATCTCACACACATTCGAATTTAAGATTGATGATCTTAGTTAGAGTTACTGATCAACACGTGGTTCCACTGTACTCACAAAGTAGTGACAAAGCAACTACCGGAAGATATTCTGAACTTCACACTCGAATTACACGGCGTTGCAATTTAAGATAACATTAGATATTTTAGAGCAAAACGTGGAATAAAGATGATTAAATTTTCAGTTAGGCTGAACTTAAGAAATCCATTGTCCTACGGACTTAGCAGACACGCGCTTAGCCGGCGATCTTACCACTTCAGAGTCTCGCTGCGGACAGACTGCTCTGGTCCCTTCCTGGGGGTGGCTCACAAAGACCAACGGAAGTGGCCAGAGGGGCAGCTTCCTATACCAACATGACAAGGGACGGACAGGACCATACTAAGGATAGAAAATTCTTTGCTTTTAGAAAGCGTAGCTACCTGTTCCGACGTTGGTCCTACTGTTCTCTAACAGACAGGCTTGTCTGCTACCCTCAAGCATGCAACTAGAAATATATTTGCTCATTCATCCTCTCACACAGAAGGGAAGGGGGATGACAGTATCTTATCATATACAGTATATAAAAGAAAGCAGATGTAGGTTCCGTATGAGACTGTGTGACATGAATTACATATAAACTGTGTTTTAAAGTGTAGTAGTCTGACAGATCGTTCTTGTTTATGTGTAAAAGTAACACGTTTCACTGTTCAGTCTCCTCCCAGATACTCAGAAACACCACAGTAAATTTAGAAGAGGAATTTATGCCGTAAATGACAACAGATTTAGGCAATTAACATGAAAGGAATCCAACAGAGACCTTTCAATCTGCTTTCGCAGTTTAAGAAACTGAAACTTCCCCTCTCTTCAATTGCGATCTTCCAACTACCATTATGATGCCTACTGGATGCTGTTGCATTGAAGTTTGTATATTCCTCAATACAACATAGACTGAATAAGTGTTTTGTTTTTCAGAGGCCAGTGGATGAAAACCACCTTTCGAAATCTCTCAATCAAAGTGGTAAATGATACAGCTGTGTTTCTTTATTTCGTTCTTGCAGAGTGCAGAGTGCTTCATAAACTTCTTTAACTTTTTTTCTTAGTTAATCCAGCAGTTGATCTGTGCTGATCGCAGTAGATCTAAAAATGGCTCTGAGCACTATGGGACTTAACATCTGAGGTCATCAGTCCCCTAGCACTTTGTTGTTGTTGTGGTCTTCAGTCCTGAGACTGGTTTGATGCAGCTCTCCATGCTACTCTATCCTGTGCAAGCTTCTTCATCTCCCAGTACCTACTGCAACCTACATCCTTCTGAATCTGCTTAGTGTATTCATCTCTTGGTCTCCCCCTACGATTTTTACCCTCCACGCTGCCCTCCAATACTAAATTGGTGATCCCTTGATGCCTCAGAAAATGTCCTACCAACCGATCCCTTCTTCTGGTCAACTTGTGCCACAAACTTCTCTTCTCCCCAATCCTATTCAATACTTCCTCATTAGTTATGTGATCTACTCATCTAATCTTCAGCATTCTTCTGTAGCACTACATTTCGAAAGCTTCTATTCTCTTCTTGTCCAAACTATTTACCGTCCATGTTTCACTTCCATACATGGCTACACTCCATACAAATACTTTCAGAAATGACTTCCTGACTCTTAAATCTATACTCGATGTTAACAAATTTCTCTTCTTCAGAAATGCTTTCCTTGCCATTGCCAGTCTACATTTTACATCTGCTCTACTTCGACCATCATCAGTTATTTTGCTCCCCAAATAGCAAAACTCCTTTACTACTTTAAGTGTCTCATTTCCTAATCTAATACCCTCAACATCACCCGACTTAATTCGACTACATTCCATTATCCTCGTTTTGCTTTTGTTGATGTTCATCTTATATCCTTCCTTCAAGACACCATCCATTCCGTTCAACTGCTTTTCCAAGTCCTTTGCTGTCTCTGACAGAATTACAATGTCATCGGCGAACCTCAACGTTTTTATTTCTTCTCCATGGATTTTAATACCTACTCCGAATTTTTCTTTTGTTTCCTTTACTGCTTGCTCAATATACTCGATATACTCCTAGCACTTAGAACTACTTAAACCTAACTAACCTAAGGACATCACACACATCCATGCCCGAGGCAGAATTCGAACCTGCGACCGTAGCGGTCGCACGGTTCCAGACGGAAGCGCCTAGAATCGCTCGCCCACACTGGCCGGCGTAGTAGATCTATTGATAATCTTCAGTATTATGGAGAAGATTTTGAGAGATATATTGATTTTTATGTCTTGTCCTTCTCCATTCCCTGTAAACTAGGATACGTATAACGATAATTCCGTGGAGCTCAACAGTCTGGTACAACTCTTTCGTGCCAACTTACGTGTTCCTAACTGACCCTAGTAATTCTGCAGGGGAAAGGGGACCTACAGTTTAATGTGGCTTCTGAATCACGTGTCGTTCTTGGCGAATCTTCACATAATTGAGAGATGAAGGCTTGAGCCGTGTGTGGTTCATGTTCGTGCCATCCATTATGTAACATCTTGTTTTACCGTACGACCGCCTCGTCATTTTAAATTTCAACTAATGGTGTCACTGCATTACTGTGTTGCCTGCCCGTGAGTGGCAGCAGCAGCGCGCATTGATATTTGCCCAGCCGTAGTAT
Source organism: Schistocerca cancellata (assembly GCF_023864275.1). Taxonomy (NCBI): domain Eukaryota; kingdom Metazoa; phylum Arthropoda; class Insecta; order Orthoptera; family Acrididae; genus Schistocerca; species Schistocerca cancellata. The sequence continues at coordinate 1,214,070,639 of NC_064626.1, forward strand.
CTTTGCCGGACTGCTATCACTTCCCGGTCTCGACACAGGATGAACTGTCCGACGGAGGAGATGGCAGCGGTATCGACCGTTGGTCGGTCGTTCAGTTGGTCGCCTCTTTGGGCGACGTGTGTTTCGTCTTTTCACCGTTTCTGGGTCTCGTCACTGGATCGTCTTGGTGGACGTAGCTCGGTTCCTTCTTGTGCGGAGACGTCGTGGCCAATCGGCAAAAGCTACCTCTGCATGATTTGGTCCGAGCCACTGTGCCCGGATAGTGAAGACTCGCCCGACCGCTGCTGATACACATGGTTCGAGTGGCAACAACCTTGGTTGGTTGTTGATCGGTCCTCTGGTCAGACGACGTGTGTTTCGACATCCATCGTCCTTCGGGTTTTTGTGTGTGTCCGCCTGTGATTTGTTCCAGTAGTACATCAGTGATTCGTTTTACGGGTGTTCCAGTTTCTTGTGGCAGTGTTTTGTGGAACGCTGTGTACGCTGTGCCAATTCGACTGAGCAATGCGCTAGATGACGATCAGTTTGGCTTTAGGAAAAGTAAAGGGACGAGAGAGGCAATTCTGACGTTACGGCTAATAATGGAAGCAAGGCTAAAGAAAAATCAAGACACTTTCAGAGGATTTGTCGACCTGGGAAAAGGGTTCGACAATATAAAATGGTGCAAGCTGTTCGAGATTCTGAAAAATGTAGGGGTAAGCTATAGGGAGAGACGGGTCATATACAATATGTACAACAATCAAGAGGAAATAATAAGAGTGGACGATCAAGAATGAAGTGGTCGTACTAAGAAAGGTGTAAGACAAGGCTGTAGCCTTTCGCCCCTACTCTTCAATCTGTATGTCGAGGAAGCAATTATGGAAATAAAAGAAAGGTTCAGGAGTGGAATTAAAATACAAGGTGAAACGATATCAATGATACGATTCGCTGATGACATTGCTATCCTGAGTGAAAGTGAAGAAGAATTAAATGATCTGCTGAACGGAATGAACAGTCTAATGAGTACACAGTATGGTTTGAGAGGAAATAGGAGAAAGACGAAGGTAATGAGAAGTAGTAGAAATGAGAACAGCGAGAAACTTAACATCATGATTGATGAACACGAAGTCAATGAGGTTAAGGAATTCTGCAACCTAGGCAGTAAAATAACCAATGACGGACGGAGCAAGGAGGACATCAAAAGCAGACTCGCTATGGCATAAAAGGCATTTCTGGCCAAGATAAGTCTACTAATATCGAATACAGGCCTTAATTTGAGGAAGAAATTTCTGAGGATGTACGTCTGGAGTACAGCATTGTATGGTAGTGAAACATGGACCGTGGGAAAACCGGAACAGAAGAGAATCGAAGCATTTGAGATGTGGTGCTATAGACGAATGTTGAAAATTAGGTGGACTGATAAAGTAAGGAATGAGGAGGTTCTACGCAGAATCGGAGAGGAAAGGAATATGTGGAAAACACTGATAAGGAGAAGGGACAGGATGATAGGACATCTGCTAAGACATGAGGGAATTACTTCCATGGGACTGGAGGGAACTGTAGAGGGCAAAAACCGTAGAGAAAGACAGAGATTGGAATACGTCAAGCAAATAATTGAGGACGTAGGTTGCAAGTGCTACTCTGAGATGAAGAGGTTAGCACAGGAAAGGAATTCGTGGCGGGCCGCATAAAACCAGTCAGTAGACTGATGACCAAAAAAAAAAAAAAAAAAAGGTTTAAATGCTATAGTGTTGTCTGCGTACTGCAGTAGCCAGTTGGTCGGTTGCGACAGAGCAGCGAGTGAGTGTTTTCTTACCGTGTTCATGCTGTCCGCCACGGCGTGTAGTTCCACAACCGAGGCGATGTTCATGTATCTCAATAGTTATTGTGCCTTGGCTTATTAACACACCAATATTTGAAGACCAGTGTTACTGGTCTCTTTGCCTGGCTGGCACTTTGGTTGTAGTGCGTTTGGTCTGGTGACAGAAATCAGGTAGTTGGTTGGTTCGTCGGCTGTCTGTCGGTTGGGTTGCCTCCCGATTAAGAAATTGTTGGTCAGCCTGCCTGTGTCGCCTAAATGGGCGTTAGTCTTAACAATCCCAGGCCGACCCTTGGAAACTTCTGAGCGCCGTTCTGTGTGTGTTACACGGTGACTTCCCTGTTTGAGTTTTTGTTATTTGGTTGATGTGTGGCCTTCAGCCGACTTTTAGTATATTCTGAATTAATGTTCCTGTCTTGCCCTTGAGGCATGAGATTGTTATTCTTTCTTTTATATGAAATGTTTTATGGTACGACCTTCTACCTTTAAGGGGCTCCGGAACGCCCTATACTTGCAATGTTAAAATAACGCTTATAAATTACATCTTTCCTCACAAAGTATTTGAGGTAGGAAGTTGAAATTTTTACAGATTATTTATTGGAATATGGGCTACAACTTAACACAGGGATTTTACAAAATTTTAGTTCAGTTATTAAAGATGATTTTTTTTCAATTGTAATGAAAATTCACAACATTTTTTTGCAATTTTTTATTTATATATTCAAAAATATACAATTTTTTGGAAAAAGGCTGTGTTAAATTATGCAGAAGGTACTGTGTAACATTTACTGAAAGTTTGAAACAAATATGTTTGGAAGATCCTTAGAAAACATGTAATTAGTATGAGAAAATAAAAGTTTTGGGAATCGAGCGACAAAGATTGGATTAACTTTTTAGTGCATTCCAGGTCCATAGGATGGATTATCTTCATTCTCTGCAAACTCCTCCTCCAGCTTCCTCTTGTTCCTCCTCCTGTTTACTCTTGCTTGTATTTCTAGACTCTTTACAGCCCTGTCTGCAGCCCGAAGGCGTTCCTTGTCTAAAGCAAGCATCGCTCGTACCATGTTAGAACCTATCTTCATTCCCATATTTCTAAATACCTTGCACCTTACAATGTTGCCATCATTGAAAGTCGCAACAGCATCATACACACCAAAGTGAATTGTTTCTATTCCAACAAATACAGTCTTGGGGATTCTCGACCATATAACACTATTTACACTTTCATTGGGGTTTTGAGTTTTTCCGTGAATACACTTTTTCAACAGTTCAGGTGCTGCTAAGTCTCTGAAAATAGGTTAGCCACAACACATACTTTATCTCACATCACTAAAATGTACCTGATGAACACGGACGTTAATAATAACACCATTTGACAGCAGTAACAGCGCCACAGTGGGTCACGCCCATGTAGAACACATTTCAAAAATTTTTTTAAAATAGTTGTAGTCTTCGGAATTGAATAAATTATATATCTATTAGAAGGTAATAGTCTGCAGATTCAGAAAACGCAAAAAAGTAAAAATTGAACTTTTCATGATTTTGAGCCTTTCCGGAGCCCCTTAAAACTGAAACTTTTCTTTTAGGGCTTAAGCCGTTAAATTATTTGCTGATGTGCGGCCTTCAGCCAATTTTGATATCTCTTAAATTAATGTTCTTGTCTTGCCCTTAAGACATTTTGCTTCAATTGTTTTAAGATAGGGCCTTCTGCCGTTCGAGTGAGACGCTTCTTATTGCTTAATATGCGGCCTTTAGCCGCGTTCCATTAAAATTAAAATACTAAGGCCTTCAGCCTGTTTATATTGAAGATTTAGAAAATATTTTTGGGTCACACCTCGAGAAGAACCTTGTATATCAATTTCTTACTTTGGCCTTGCATCTTGAATTTCGCCGGCTCCAGTCTGGAACCGCGCGACCGCTACGGTCGCGCGTTCGAATCCTGCCTCGGGCTTGGATGTCTGTGATGTCATTTGGTTAGTTGGGTTGAAGTAGTTCTAAGTTCTAGGGGACTGATGACCATAGCTGTTAAGTCCCATGGTGCTCAGAGCCATTTGAACCATTTTTGATCCGACACGGATTCGATCCCACGATCGTACGGTTTCCAGGCATGTGCTTTGCCTGTAGACCATCAGAACCGGGAGTCGAATAGTGAAAGCTTTGTGTCGGTTTTGGATTCAGCCGGTCCGCTATCGGCATCCAGAGACACCGATCCAGCGTCTCCAGGAAACGATGACGTCGGCGTCTCGCCAGGCAACAGCGGAGTCGAGCTCTGACGCAGTGAAGGGCCGCTGTGCGGACAGACTCATATACTTTTGATCTCCAGCGAAAAAATGGTTCAAATGGCTCTGAGCACTATGGGACTTAACTGCTGTGGTCATCAGTCCCCTAGAACTTAGAACTACTTAAACCTAACTAACCTAAGAACATCACACACATCCATTCCCGAGGCAGGATTCGAACCTGGGACCGTAGCAGTCGCGCGGTTCCGGACTGAGCGCATAGAACCGCTATACCACCGCGGCCGGCGATCTCCAGCGAGTGAAAGTGTTAGTGAGCCCTGTGGGACAGTGGGGGAGGTGTATGTGGAGCTGATGCTGCGTGGTCGGCACGGTGTCACCTTGGACAGAAACTCGGTCTCATCATTTACAGTATATGTTCGCAGCGTCAGCTGAAAGTAAAGTGGAATTCCATGTTATTTCTTGAGTCTAAAACGAGCATTGGTGTGAAAGCGTTACGCTTCATGGGCCTGCTATTTTTCCGTTGAGATTACGAGCTGTTTATGTGCTGCCGAGTGCTAGCTTTGCATTATCTAAAGGTCAACAGGCGCAACAAATACAGCAAGTGTCATTTACTAATTTGGCTCGATCCCGCCATACTGCTTGCGGATTTTCGTAGCACGAAAAGAAGAAAGAACGCACACGAATAAAAGACGAGCTTTGCAATTAGTACGGAAAAACTTGTCAGCTTCTGGCAGTAATGTACTCCACTGTTTAATTTTGTTTAGTACCTTGTTGGTGTGTGTATTTGTCACCAGCTTGTAAACTGCGCATGGTACACTGTGTTTTCAGACTTTTGACCGACCTCTTCAGTCTTAAATTTTGGCTCAGTGCCGTTAAGCATTTTGATTACTGATTTTGAATGTTATTGATACAGTGTTTTTAAAATTGTAGTCGAACAGGCACTTTTAATCTTGGTAAATTTTTTTGAAATACTTTAAATTGTTTTGAAAAGGAAGTAGGGTTTTATAGTAATCTGGCCTGTGATTCATTTTACTTTAGGTACTTTCAAAATCACATTTTGGAAAGGCGTTCTGTTTATTTTTTTTTATCTCTAACATTTTGGCCACGTGATGCTAAAACCTTCTTTGTTGAAGCTACTGCCAAGGGTTAAATTATTATCGAATGAACACCCTCTGATTTAAAATTGTTCTAGCGCATTAATTTGGTTTTCATATTAACTACCCAAAATGTTTCACTAAGGGAATTCTGTGTTAAAGGGTCCTTATGTTTAGAGTGTAAAGAGTTTTAATTGGTTATTCTGAGACATTTTACATAATCGCCTTTTACACTACTGGCCATTAAAATTGCTACACCAAGAAGATATGCAGATCATAAACGGGTATTCATTGGACAAATATATTATACTAGACCTGACATGTGATTACATTTTCACGCAATTTGGGTGCATAGATCCTGAGAAATCAGTACCCAGAACAACCACCTCTGGCCGTAATAACGGCCCTCATACACCTGGGCATTGAATCAAACAGAGCTTGGATGGCGTGTACAGGTACAGCTGCCCATGCAGCTTCAACACGATACCACAGTTCATCAAGAGTAGTGACTGGCGTAGTGTGACGAGCCAGTTGCTCGGCCACATTGGCCAGACGTTTTCAATTGGTGAGAGATCTGGAGAATGTGCTGGTCAGGGCAGCAGTCGAACATTTTCCGTATGCAGAAAGGCCCGTACAGGACCTGCAACCTGCGGTCGTGCATCAGTCTGCTGAAATGTAGGGTTTCATCGAGATCGAATGAAGGGTAGAGCCACGGGTCGTAACGCATCTGAACTGTAACGTCCATTGTTCAAAGTGCCGTCAATGCGAACAAGAGGTGACCGAGGTGTGTAACCAATGGCACCCCATACCATCACGCCAAGTGATACGCCAGTATGACGATGACGAATATACGCTTCCAATGTGCGTTCACCGCGATGTCGCAAAACACGGATCCAACCATCATGGTTCATCCGAAAAAATGACGCTTTGCCATTCGTGCACCCAGGTTCGTCGTCGAGTACACCATCGTAGGCGCTCCTGTCTGTGATGCAGCGTCAAGGGTAACCCCAGCCATGGTCTCCGAGCTGATAGTCCATGCTGCTGCAAACTTCGTCGAACTGTTCGTGCAGATGGTTGTTGTCTTGCAAACGTCCCCATCTGTTGACTCAGGGATCGAGACGTGGCAGCACGATCCGTTACAGCCATGCGGATAAGATGCCTGTCATCTCGACTGCTAGTGATACGAGGCCGTTTGGATCCAGCAGGGCGTTCCGTATTACCCTCCTGAACCACCGATTCCATATTCTGCTAACAATCATTGGATTTCGAGCACCGCGAGCAACAATGTCGCAATACGATAAACCGCAATCGCGATAGACTGCAATCCGACCATTATCAAAGTCGGAAACGTGATGGCACGCATTTCTCCTTCTTACACGAGGCATCACAACAACTTTTCACCAGGTAAAGCTGGTCAACTGCTGTCTGTGTATGTGAAATCGGTTGGAAACTTTCCTCATGTCAGCACGTTGTAGGTGTCGCCACCGGCGCGAACCTTGTGTGAATGCTCTGAAAGGCTAATCATTTGCATATCAGAGCATCTTCTTCCTGTCGGGTAAATTTCGCGTCTGTAGCACGTAATCTTTGTGGTGTAGTAATTTTAATGGCCAGTAATGTATGTCTGTTTTAGATCACTGAGAGTATGATCCCCTTTTTTTTGTAAAATATGTTGAAAAATGTTACACCCTCAAAGGCACTGTTCTCTGATTTGATGTTTACTCTGTCCATTTTTTAAGAAAATACTGTTGTTTACTTTTGGTAGGGTTCACTGTTGTTACTCAAATCTCTAAGGTGGCCATTTTACTTGATGTTATCTGGTAAAATAACATTAGGAAAAATTGTACGTGTTTATTTCTGGATTTGTGCAATTGGTACCTTCCGCTACCGAACCCAATGCATCTTTTTGAGGTAGCTTAAAGATAGCTCAGTGATAATTAACACAGCCTTCAGAAGTCGTATAAATTGCTGTGAAAGTTCCTTTTTTATCATTTTCCACTATTTTTAAGCATTTCTCTTGTATTAACATCAGTTTTAATGTTCTTATCATCAGGCACCAAGTCAGGTCGTTCAGTGGCAACCACTGGATTCACATGGGAGAGGAGCGAGTTTTATGCACTCGCCCTTCGACCCCCTAAACGGCTTAAGGCAAATGCCCGGATGGTTCCTCTGAACAGCAATACTCGTCACTTCGTTATTAAGTAAGTGCCGTGTGACTAGGGCACTGTCGGGTTGACAGTTTGCCGGGTGCAAGTCTTTCGATTTGACGCCACTTCGGTGACTTGCGCGTCGATGGGGATGAAATGATGATGATAAGACAACGCAACACCCAGTCCCTGAGCGGAGAAAATCTCCAACCCAGCCGGGAATTGAACCCGGGCCCTTAGGATTAACATTCTGTCGCGCTGACCACTCAGCTACCGGGGGCACACAGTTCCGTAGTTATCAGACAGAAACGCAGTGTGTTGTGACAGTTTTAACGTACATTTCATAAACGGCCAGTCTTCTGTATTATTCAGCAGCAAACAAAACACTCGCGACGTTTATTACGCTGTCGCGTCGTAGAGGAACAATCCTCCCGCAGAGTTATGCTCACTTAAATCTTCTTACGGCAGCCCTTGCTCACGCGAGCCTTCTCGTTTGTAAGTAAATATCCCGGCGCAAACAAAGGAACACAGCTAGAACGGCCGTCCCGCGACAGCTACCGAGTTAATAGCCTCTCGGAATACGCGAAAGGATTTCTCGGCGCGGGCGCTTAAATTTGGAGCGCTGTCAGCTCGTGAAATTCCACAACAGGAATGCACATATGCCTCTGCCCTTTATGCTGAACACACCAGCGACCGCCATAATTCCGGATTCCTGCGCTGTTAGCGCAATGCGCAGTTGTGCCCACCAGCAGTCGGATACAGACGGCGGTGGTTGCGAAGTTGTGATGTTCCACAAAAATGCAACTGAAAAATTAGACAGATCTACGCAGTAACGCTTAAAAGCACACGTGGCCTGAGGACAGAAGCCATTCATCGTAGTTTGGTGCGCACGGGAAACTAAAAGCGTTTGAGAGTTATTGTGCTCATATTCTCCTTGATGTTGCCTATGTTGCGCATGGACTACTCAGTTTGTATATTTTGCTTATTTTTTTCATAGTTCCACACAACTTCTTCCTGTTTTCTCGATTGATCTGTGTTCAGTTTTTCAAGGCCTATCCACTGTGCCAACTTAAAACTAAATCTGAGGGGGCTGCGATCGGGAGGTTCCCTTGTAAGATAAGTCGTAGGGTCAGTATTGCCTCACGTGTTCCAACATTTCTACGGAATCCAAACTGATCTTCGCCGAGGTCGGCATCTACCAGTTTTTCCATTCGTCTGTAAAGTATTTTGCAGCTGTGACTTAATAAACTGATAGTTCGGTAATTTTCACATCTGTCAACACCTGCTTCCTTTGGGATTGGAATTATTATATTCTTCTTGAAGTCTGAGGGTATTTCGCCTGTCTCATACATCTAGCTCACCAGATGGTAGAGTTTTGTCAGGACTGGCTCTCCCAAGGCCGTCAGTAGTTCCAATGGAATGTTGTCTACTCCCAGGGCCTTGTTTCGACTCAGGTCTTTCAGTGCTCTGTCAAACTCTTCACACAGTATCGTATTTCATCTTAATCTACATCCTCTTCCATTTCCATAATATTGTCCTCAAGTACATCGCCCTTGTATAGACCCTCTATATAGTCCTTCCACCTTTCTGCTCTCCCTTCTTTGCTTAGAACTGGGTTTACCTGAGCTCTTGATATTCATACAAGTAGCTCTCTTTTCTCCAAGGGTCTCTTTAATTTTCCTTTACGCAGTATCTATCCTACCCCTAGTGAGATAAGCCTCTACATCCTTACATTTGTCCTCTAGCCATTTTGCACTTCCTGTCGATCTCATTTTTGAGACGTTTGTATTCCCTTTTGCCTGCTTCAGTTACTGCGTTTTTATATTTTCTCCTTTCATCAATTAAATTCAATATTACTTCTGTAACCCAAGGATTTCTACTAGCCCTCGTCTTTTTACCTACTTGATCCTCTGCTGCCTTCACTACTTCATCCCTCAGAGCTACCCATTCTTCTTCTACTGTATTTCTTTCCCCCATTCCTGTCAATTGTTCCCTTATGCTCTCCCTGAAACTCTGTACAACCTCTGGTTCTTTCAGTTTATACGGGTCCCATCTCCTTAAATTCCCACCTTTTTGCAGTTTCTTCCTCTTTCATGTCTCTCCCCCAATCCATATTCACCCACAACAGCAAGGCCGTTTTGGTTAGCGTTACAGGGCCAGATCAGTCAATCATCCAGACTGTTGCCCCTGCAACTACTGAAACGGCTGTTGCCCCTCTTCAGGAACCACACGTTTGTCTGGCCTCTCAACAGATACTCCAACGTTGTGGTTGCACCTACGGAACGGCCATCTGTATCGCTGAGGTACGCAAGCTTCCCCACCAACAGGAAGGTCCATGGTTCATGGGGGTAGGGCCCAGTACCTACCCCCATGTATAAAAGATACCAATCATTTCCTCCACCAACTCTCCACAGCTCCTGTCCAATTACCACACGGTGCCCTGCTTGTTACTATTGATGCCACCTCCCTTTACACTAACATTCCTAATGCCCACGGCCTTTCAGCTATTGAACACTACCTTTCCCAATACCCACGGGTTCCAAACCAACAAACTTCTTCCTAGTTGCCATGACCAACTATATCCTCACCCACAATTACTTCTCCTTTGAAGGCATTACCTACAAACAAATCCAGGGTATGTCTATGGGCACCCACATGGCACCATCCTATGTCAACCTATTCATGGGCCATCTAGAGGAATCCTTCTAAAAAAAACCAGAATCCTAAACCCCTCACCTGGTTCAGATTCATTAATGACATTTTTGCTATTTGGATCAAAGGTGAGGACACCCTATCCACCCATCCACATTCCTCCAGAACCTCAACTTCTCCTCCTTTTGGTTCACCTGGTAATACGCAACCCAACAAGCCATACTCCTGATGTTGACCTCCACCTCAAAGATGGCTACATCAGTACCTCTGTCCATATCAAACCTGCTAACCACCAGCAATACCTCCACTTCGACAGCTACCACCCTTTCCATCCAAGAAGTCCCTAACATACAGCCTAGCCACTCGAGGTTGTCACATATGCATTGATGAGAGGCCCTCTCTATATATACTGAGAGTCTCACTGAAGCCTTCACAAACTGTAATTATCCTCTCAATTTGTACAAAATCAAATCTCCTGTGCCTTATCTATCCAGTCTCCCACCACCTCACAGTCTAAATATCCAGCCGAAGAGGAGCATTATCCTTATAACTCAGTGCCACCCAGGACTGGAGCAACTAAATTACATTCTCCAACAGGGTTTCAACTACCTCTTGTCGTGCCCTGAAATGAGGAACGTCCTGCCCACTATCCTTCCCACCCCTCCCACAGTGGTATTCCACAGTCCACCGAACATATACTTGTCCATCCATACACAACCCTTGCTCCCAACACCTTACCTCATTGCTCAAACCCCTGTAATAGACCTAGATGCAAGACACGTCCTATACATCCTCCCACCAGCACCTACTCCAGTCTGGTCATAAACATCACCCATCCCATCAAAGGCATGGCTACCTGTGAAACCAGTCATATGATCTACAAGCTGTGCTGCAACCACTTTGCTGAGCATGACAACCAACAAGCTGTCTGTCCACATGAATGGCCACCAATGAACTGTGGCCAAGAAACAAGTGGACCACACTGTTGCTGAGCATGCTGCCAAACATGGCATCCTTCATTTCAATGACTGCTCCACAGTCTGTGCCGTATGGATCCTTCCCACCAACACCAGCTTTTCTGAATTGTGCAGGTGGGAACTTCCTGTGCAATATATCCTAAGTTCCCATAACCCTCCTGGCCTCAACCTTCGTTTGTTATTGTCCTCTCCCATCCAGCCCCTTCTATGTTCCCATTCCAGCACTGCACAGCCCTCATTCCTCCACTGCACGCAGTATTTGTACTTTTCTCTTTTTAAGTTGTCCCCCCCCCCCGCCACCTCACCACTCCCTTCGTCTAACCTACCCTCTTTCCACCCCTCTTTCCTTCCCAAAAAGCATGTCACTGTCTGCCATGCTACCCTACTATCTCTCCCCCTCCCTGCCTCAGCCTCTTCCTTATCCCCAACCAGTCACCACTCCCATCATCCACCAGCGCTGCTGCTCGCAGTGTAGCTTCAGTTGCCTGAGACTGCAGGCGTGTGTGTGAGTTGCGTTTGCACGTATGTGTGTTTGCCATCTAATTCCGAAGGCCTCACTGGCCAAAAGCTATTTTTTGTGACAGTCTTTTTTTGTGCCTAACTGCGACTCAGCGTCTCCGCTACATGGTGAGTAGCAACTTTCCTTTTCACAAAATTGTTACATTCCATCCTGGATTTTCCATTGTTCAATATCGATGCATTTCATTTTAACTGTATAATCTCTGGAGAGACAATGTGCATAATAAACAGCTGAAGGTGTCTGTGAAGTTCTGACTGTATGAAGAACTAAGGAGACCTGTCAAGTTTTGAATGTACCATTGGAATTATGTTACAGTGAGATCACAATAGTTAAGCTGACATGTTGACATGATATATGAACAAATCTTTGGATGTGCCATAGGAACAATGTACAGTCAAACATTAGAGATGCAGGTACGTCATAAGAAATGTACTGCTCTACTGTAATCTGTGCATACACAATGTTGGATAACTATTTATTTATTTTAACATTTGGTATTTTATGTTTTGTGTTTAGCTAGTCAGACTAAATAATAGGTATATCTGGACCCTGTTTCATCTTTTGTAAATGTACACCCTACCTACACAAAGACCCGCAGACAGACAGACACACACACACATACACACACACACACACACACATCAGAATACCTCTATCACCTGCCTGAACCATACTACGTTGGTAAGCAATTATTTTCGACGGACTCGTACCGTGCTGTCGATATGTGCCAACGAACTGAACGGAGACTCAGTTCATAATCTGTTGATCTCCTTCCATCATCTACATAACAGTCTCAATAAGTGTCAGTTCCGACAGTAACCACATTCTGATCTTTGGCTAACTAGAAGGCACTACGTGTGAAGGTAACCTTCGCGCCGTCTCCACGTGTGAAGGTGGCTCATGTCAGCGAGAATTTAATCTGGTCGTTTTTTTTTTTCCTTCTGTCGAGTTGCATATAGCAGCAGTATGAGTCATGGTGATATCATGAGATGGCTGGTATCCGGTCACTGGTTAGCGTATAACGTTCCAGTTGCTTCTTGTTTCTTCATAATTTACTTAACTCTTCGATCACGTGTTTATGCAAATGTTAATCACTCGTAATATGGGTCGGAATCACTCTTGAGGTATTTTACGACATTTAGTGGCAGGTATCATTTGTCTTTAGTTCTAAGCTTCGATAAATATGCGTGTGGTTCGACGATTACATTTCTCGAGTGAGTCACGACCTTTTCCCTTATATTTCTGTAGCATAACTTTGCTAGGGCGGATTTAAACGCTAAGTGGCTCACTGTCTGTGTGTGTGTGTGTGTGTGTGTGTGTGTGTGTGTGTGTGTGTGTGCGTGTGTGTGTGCGTGTTTGAGTGTGTGTATGTATGTATGTATGTATGTATGTGTGGGTGGGTGTGTGTGCGTGTGTATATGTGGGTGTTGTATGAGTGTGTGGTTGTAGACTTTTTGCAAAATTATGTCTAGTGCAATTTGTATATGGTATTTGTCCAAGGACTTACCTTAAATCAGTTTAATCTTTGATATCACCATTCTAAAATGCACGCTAGCCCTGACTGAAGCTTGTTCTTTCGCTTCTAGTATTCAAATCAATTTTACATCATCTGTCATTCTGTCACTTTTTTGGCTATCTGATTCATTTAGAAGTTTTATGATGTTCTCTCACCGTTTTAAAAACTTAATGGCGAAATATTTTTAATGTTGCACCCAATATATGGCCGATAGGTTAAATAAAATTTCCAGTTGTACTGAATACCTTTATTGGAACACATTTTGCAGCTGTGACTTATTAAACTGATTGTTCGGTAATTTTCACATCTGTCAACACCTGCTTTCTTTGGAATTGGAATTATTATATTCTTCTTGAAGTCTGTGGGTATTTCGCCTGTCTCATACATCTTCCTCAACAGATGGTAGAGTTTTGTCATGACTGGCTCTCCCAAGGCCATCAGTAGTTCTAATGGAATGTTGTCTACTCCCGGGGCCTTGTTTCGACTCAGGTCTTTCAGTGCTCTGTCAAACTCTTCACGCAGTATCTTATCTCCCATTTCATCTTCATCTACATCTCTTCTATTTCCATAATATTATCCTCAGGTACATCGCCCTTGTATAGACCCTCTATATACTCCTTCCACCTTTCTGCTTTCGCTTGGAACTGGGTTTCCATCTTAGCTCTTGATATTCATACAAGTGGTTCTCTTTTCTCCAAAGGTCTCTTTAATTTTCCTTTAGGCAGTATCTATTTTACCCCTCGTGAGATAAGCCTCTACATCCTTACATTTGTCCTCTAGCCATCCCTGCTTAGCCATATTGCAATTCCTGTTGACCTCATTTTTGAGATGTTTGTATTCCTTCTTGCCTGCTGCACTTGCTGCATTTTTGTATTTTCTCCTTTCATCAATTAAAATCAGTATCTCTTCTGCTACCCAAGGATTTCTACTAGCCCTCGTCTTTTTACCTACTTGATCCTCTGCTGCCTTCACTATTTCATCGCTGCACAACTTGACAAGAAGAAGGGACCGGTTGGTAGGACATGTTCTGAGACATCAAGGGATCACAAATTTAGCACTGGAGGGCAGCGTGGAGGGTAAAAATCGTAGAGGGCGACCAAGAGATGATTACGCTAAGCAGGTTCAGAAGAATGTGTGTTGCAGTAAGTACTGTGAGATGAAGAAGCTTGCACAGGATAGAGTAGCATGGAGAGCTGCATCAAACCAGTCTCAGGTCTGAAGACAACGACAACAACAACAACAACAGAGAATATACACTCCTCTTGAAAGGGAGAACTAGGTGTAACATGATATTAGTTATGAAATGTTTTATAGTACCGCCGATTTCCTATTAAACATGACAATGGTAACTTCTGAAAATTCTCAATACTGCACTTTTGGACAACAGCATATATATATATATATATATATATATATATATATATATATATATATATATATATATATATATATATACTTTGACAGTAACAGTATATCACAAACGTTGATTTGCAGTAAAACAAGTTATCCACAACACTGGTAATTTACGAAAATTTTCAGAAATGTTCTTTTGTAAACGTCCTGAAATTCGGAAACACAAACCTGTTTATCACGCATCAGTGCAGTGAAATTATGGAACGATTCTTTTTGTATTATGAAAGGACGAATGTTGTGAAAATTTTCTGAAAGAGCACAATTTCAGTGTAGGCCTACAACTGGCGATAGATAATAGTATGAGTTTATAACCGTTCTTACAAGTGTTCGAAATTTCGCAAAATATACAAGCGAGTATTGACACAATCAGTGAAACATGAAGCACAAACGACACGAACAGTAAAATACTAAAATCTAAAATTTCGAATCAGTACCAGAGTATGGCACACCCGACCTCAAAGAAAAGAAAATTTCGAAGTCGGATTTTATACATACATAAAAGTGCGAACTGCACGGATTTTTCACTTAGCTGATGCTATGACAATTTTTACACTGGCGTACCGAAGATGAACACTGCAGCGCCAGTTTATCTCAGTCTCAACTGTGAAAAGTGTGCAGCACCAATGAAGCACGCCTTCTCCTTGGAGCAGTTAAGAGAGAAAAAAAGTTAAGATAACACAGTGGAGCAGGATGGATTACACAGATAAAATGCTCAAAAGCGTGTGAATTCCTAAGGAACCAAACTGCTGAAGTCATCGGTCCCTAGACTTACACATTTCTTAAACTAACTTACGCTAAGAACAGTACACACACACACACACACACACACACACACACACACACACACATACTCACACACACCCATGCCCGAGGAAGGACTCGAACCTCCCCCGGGTGGGGCCGCGCAGTACATGAGATGGCGCCTCACACAGCACGGCTTTCACAGGTACTCGACTTGTAGGCACAGACGTCGCAGTAAAGAAATCTCACGAGTAACAAACACGTCAAACACGGAAATATGTAGTTGACCAACATAACATACAAATTACATGCTCTGCCTAGCCATCCATGCATACACAGCATGACCTCAAATGGCTCTAGCACCATGGGACTTAACTGCTGAGGTCATCAGTCCCCTACAACTTAGAACTACTTAAACCTAACTAACCTAAGGACATCACACACATCCATGCCCGAGGCAGGATTCGAACCTGCGACCGTAGCGGTCGCGCAGTTCCAGACTGTAGCGCCTAGAACCGCTCGGTCACCCTGGCCGGCAGCATGGCCTCACATTTGCTTAATACAGAGAGTATGTTGACTCCTCTACTGCTGCTTAAAATATTTCTCTGATCTCATATTTAACTAATTATTACATGTAAATGGAGGCTGTGAAGATATTATTCACACTGTAATCAACAATCCGAATGTAAGGTGTCTTTATAGGGTGCTCTTTACCAGTCATCAGCATTTCACTAACACATCCTTCTTCATCATTTGGCTTTGACGCTCTGACCGTAGCTGTATTTGCAGATTAAATTGTGGGAATTCAGGTACGTCTAGTATGCAAATAAGTGTTATACATTTTTATGTCCAAACGTTTTTCAGCACTTTCGTGCCATCATCACAGTGTATACATTATTGTAGTCTTATTTTCCAGAGTTTTAGGTTCTGTAAAATCATCTTTCCATTGTTTTGTTCCTTTCCACAGTTATTTCCGTGTCACTTGCTCTCCTCTATACACTCATGTGTTGTAGAAACCCAGTATATGTTTTCACTGAAGCACACTCAGGATCTCGAACTTCGAAACCTCAGAAAGTGAATTTTCGGAGTTTGAACTTGTAAGTTACTTCTGTTGTAGAATATATCTTGACTGTATGAGAGTTATTTCAGGGACGTGGGACGTATTAAAAAGTAACTGCAACGAAGGTCAGATGATTTTTGAAACCATCAGAAGAGTGCAATAGACACCTAAAATCGCGTAAATAACAGACGATTGAAGAAAAAAACCACATTGTGTTGCAGAAATCTATGTCTAAAATACTCGCTATGGACGCGAGGAATGCAACTGCAATTTCCAAGATATCGTTTGCATGCCGATCTAAAATATAAGCTTGCACAAGATTACTTAAAATAGATTGCAATGGAACTAAATCTCTTGCAGTACATGCACTGAAATGCTGAATTTGAAAGCAGAAATAGGAAGTAAAGTGCTTCAGCACTACAATTTGCTTCTTAACTTCGGAAATGCTACTAACTCATTATTCGACGATGGCTTTTTAGCATTCTTCCGCGCACGCTACCAGACGAAAACTTTTAAATTCGTGCTTATATTATTTTCTTTTCGTTTTAACCTCTCCTTATTTCAAATGGGGAAGTAAATCCTATGCTGATTCTGAATTCTGCAGTCTGCAGACGGAAGCGTTTAGCTGCACGCTATTTCTAACAAAAACAAAATAAATAAATAAATAGAACTACGAGACTCACGGTTCAAGGAAAAGTTTACTGCATTCAAATCACGGCTGTGTAAATGTAAATAACACAACCACTGCGGCAGCGAGGGCGAGACATTCTAAACGTAACTCGAGTGACCTAGAATGCTAATCATTTGATTGCTTATTACAGCCACGAGAAATGGTCGTCAAGATGTCTTTAGGAACAAGCAACGGCCACTAATACCGGTTTTTGTGTTTGGTATTGGTGATAAACGTCATATCACCAGCTGTAACTTGATCAAATGTCACATGTAACACGTTTGTTCTCATGTTAGATAACATACACAATTCTATATACACTCCTGGAAATTGAAATAAGAACACCGTGAATTCATTGTCCCAGGAAGGGGAAACTTTATTGACACATTCCTGGGGTCAGATACATCACATGATCACACTGACAGAACCACAGGCACATAGACACAGGCAACAGAGCATCCACAATGTCGGCACTAGTACAGTGTATATCCACCTTTCGCAGCAATGCAGGCTGCTATTCTCCCATGGAGACGATCGTAGAGATGCTGGATGTAGTCCTGTGGAGCGGCTTGCCATGCCATTTCCACCTGGCGCCTCAGTTGGACCAGCGTTCGTGCCGGACGTGCAGACCGCGTGAGACGACGCTTCATCCAGTCCCAAACATGCTCAATGGGGGACAGATCCAGAGATCTTGCTGGCCAGGGTAGTTGACTTACACCTTCTAGAGCACGTTGGGTGGCACGGGATACATGCGGACGTGCATTGTCCTGTTGGAACAGCAAGTTCCCTTGCCGGTCTAGGAATGGTTGAACGATGGGTTAGATGACGGTTTGGATGTACCGTTCACTATTCAGTGTCCCCTCGACGATCACCAGTGGTGTACGGCCAGTGTAGGAGATCGCTCCCCACACCATGATGCCGGGTGTTGGCCCTGTGTGCCTCGGTCGTATGCAGTCCTGATTGTGGCGCTCACCTGCACGGCGCCAAACACGCATACGACCATCATTGGCACCAAGGCAGAAGCGACTCTCATCGCTGAAGACGACACGTCTCCATTCGTCCCTCCATTCACGCCTGTCGCGACACCACTGGAGGCGGGCTGCACGATGTTGGGGCGTGAGCGGAAGACGGCCTAACGGTGTGCGGGACCGTAGCCCAGCTTCATGGAGACGGTTGCGAATGGTCCTCGCCGATACCCCAGGAGCAACAGTGTCCCTAATTTGCTGGGAAGTGGCGGTGCGGTCCCCTACGGCACTGCGTAGGATCCTACGGTCTTGGCGTGCATCCGTGCGTCGCTGCGGTCCGGTCCCAGGTCGACGGGCACGTGCACCTTCCGCCGACCACTGGCGACAACATCGATGTACTGTGGAGACCTCACGCCCCACGTGTTGAGCAATTCGGCGGTACGTCCACCCGGCCTCCCGCATGCCCACTATACGCCCTCGCTCAACGTCCGTCAACTGCACATACGGTTCACGTCCACGCTGTCGCGGCATGCTACCAGTGTTAAAGACTGCGATGGAGCTCCGTATGCCACGGCAAACTGGCTGACACTGACGGCGGCGGTGCACAAATGCTGCGCAGCTAGCGCCATTCGACGGCCAACACCGCGGTTCCTGGTGTGTCCGCTGTGCCGTGCGTGTGATCATTGCTCTCGCAGTGTCCGGAGCAAGTATGGTGGGTCTGACACACCGGTGTCAATGTGTTCTTTTTTCCATTTCCAGGAGTATATTTATGGCACAACGTGACAAAAACAAGTGACTGCTTGATAGGGGCACATTCTGAGGCGTCAAGAAACTGTTTGCCTAGGAAGTGTGAGGAATGAAAACTGTGGAGAGAAACTAATAGTTCAATGTGGCAAGTAGGTTCAAATGTTTGTAGCTTCTGGGGGCTACGCAGAGAGGCAGAATAATCCAGCACTAATGGCTGACAAAACCAGCCTCTCGATTAAAGACCTCAACAGACAACGAATAAGGGTTGGATTCCTCTCTTGCTAGCCACTTGGTGGATCTACAAGGCCTTTAATAACCAAATGACATATTACTTCTTCTTGTTCTGCATTCAGGTTAAGTAATAGTTTTTGAAGGACAACATTTTCGCCTTTGGTCACTAGCTTATTTTCAGAATCACGTAATATGTATATGACACCCATCTTGGGTCTTAAGAAGCCGTTTCAGCTGTTTTTAGCCACTGGAGTGGTCGAGCGGTTCTAGGTGCTTCAGTCTGGAACCGCGCGAACGCTACGGTTGCAGGTTCGAATCCTGCCTCGGGCATGGATGTGTGTGATGTCTGTAGGTTAGTTAGGTTTAAGTAGTTCTAAGTCTAGGGGACTGATGACCTCAAATGTAATGTCCCATAGTGCTCAGAGCCATTTTTTTCAGCTGTTTTGACTCTTATTATTATCAGATGCCAGCTGGTTTCGTAGTACTGAAAGCGACATCCTCAGGTGACACGTAACTCATAAGAGGAAGGTAGTCTGGAACATGGAACCCAACATTCGTTGTCAGACCAGACTAACAATCACTAAATGGCCGTACGACAATCAATCAAAATCAGCCGGACGTAGAGATCCAAGTCCAAAAAGATCGATGGAACCACAACTCTGCATGCAGATTCCTGGAACATGGGACGTAACCGTGTACTGAGAAATACCGACCACTGATCTCTTATGACTTAGTTACATGTCACCTGAGGATGTTATTTTGAGTGTCACAAAACCGGTTGTCATCTCATAATAATGTCCCCAAGACATAAATGTTTATATAGTCTGTTAAATAAGACCCAGATCTGGTTAATCAGAAGACAAATGTATTTGACAAGAAACTAAAACACATAAGTATATCATATATGAACAAAAAAAAATCCTGTTGCAAATAATAATACGTCTAGACACCAGCAGCGTCGATGATTGCTTGGCGTGTACCTGGCACTCTTGAAATCAGGTTTTCCGTGTATTCACGCGGAAGAGATCTTAAAATGTGTCGAATTTGCCTTGACAGCTGTTTCACAGTGAAGAATTATTTTCCTTGTAGATTCTTTTTTATGTAAGACCATACATTTACAGGCGACCGTGAGTGCCAAGTGCTTGCACACCTTTCTCATTTTTCGGGTCTCTGCAAAGCCTGCTGTGGTACATCGGATCATTGCCTCCTGCAGTATCCAATCTTGATTTTTGTCGATGAATCAACGTTTGGCAGTCGGCATCAAAAATCTTTGATAAAAGCGAAGCGTAAGCTGCACTCATGTCTCTTCTTTTGCATAACAGTCAAGAATTCAAAGTAAATTAATGCTTTATGGCCACTGCATGAAGCACAAGGTGAGACGTAGCGCCCTATACATCGTCCCTATTGAGATGGGAGATCTACGAACGTGGCGTGCAGTGAAGTCCACGCCCAAGACAGGTGGCGTCATAAGGCTCGAGTGTATGTAGTTGCTGTGCGATATGATAGAAGTCACTAGCTGACAGACACTGTTGGAGCTGGACTCAGAGTATTGTTAATTTTATTTCCGGTTTTGTTTGTTTAATTTTCTAGTTGTTTATTAATTATTAGTATTATTGTGTTTCGTTACGAGGTGTGAATGTGAAATTCGTACCGGGAAATTTATTATAAACTATTTCATCATTATACGGTACTAGGGAAATCAGATTATGATTTCGCAAAAACTTTTGTTAAAAGGGAATTAATTTTGTATTTGTTGGTTTCTAAATTCATTTATGTTAATTTACTGTTCTGATTCAGTGACAAACTCTGATTGGTTCTGTACATACGTGCGGGGTTCAGCGGGTTGGATGCTGCTTTCCGATGTCTCTCTGCCAATCAGAAATTAGCATATTCCCGCGACCCTTGGGAACCACACTACTGGCCATTAAAATTGCTAAACCACGGACATGACGTGCTACAGACGCGACATTTAACCGACAGGAAGATGATGCTGTGATATGCAAATGATTAGCTTTTCAGAGCATTCACACGAGGTTGGCGCCGGTGGCGCCACCTACAACGTGCTGACATGAGGAAAGTTTCCAACCGATTTCTCATACACAAATAGCAGTTGACCGGCGTTGCCTGGTCAAACGTTGTTGTGATGCCTCGTGTAAGGAGGAGAAATGCGTACCATCATGTTTTCGACTTTGATAAAGGTCGGATTATAGCCTATCGCGATTGCGGTTTATCGAATCGCGACATTGCTGCTCGCGCTGATAGAGATACAATGACTGTTAGCAGAATATGGAATCGGTGGGTTCAGGAGGGTAATACGGAACGCCGTGCTGGATCCCAACGGCCTCGCATCACTAGCAGTCGAGATGACAGGCATCTTATCCGCATGACTGTAACGGATCGTGCAGCCACGTCTCGATCCCTGAGTCAACAGATGGGGACGTTTGCAAGACCATCTGCACGAACAGTTCGACGACGTTTGCAGCAGCATAGACTATCAGCTCGGAGACCATGGCTGCGGTTACCCTTGAAGCTGCATCACTGACAGGAGCGCCTGCGATGGTGTACTCAACGACGATCCTGGGTGCACGAATGGCAAAACGTCATTTTTTCGGATGAATCCAGGTTCTGTTTACAGTATCATCATGGTCGCATCCTTGTTTGGCGACATCGCGGTGAACGCACATTGGAAGCGTCTATTCGTCATCGCCATACTGGCGTATCACCCAGCGTGATGGTAAGGGGTGCCATTGGTTACACGTCTCAGTCACCTCTTGTTCGCATTGACGGCACTTTGAAGGGTGGACGTTACATTTCAGATGTGTTACGACCAGTGGCTCTACCCTTCATTCGATCCCGGCGAAACCATACATTTCAGGAGGATAATGCACGAACGCTTGTTGCAGGACCTGTAGGGTCTTTCTGGATACAGAAAACGTTCGACTGCTGCCCACATTCTCCAGATCTGGTCAATGGTGGCCGAGCAACTGCCTTGTCACAATACGCCAGTCACTACTCTTGATGAACTGTGGTATCGTGTTGAAGTTGCCTGGACAGCTGTACGTGTACACGCCATCCAAGCTCTGTTTGACTCAATGCCCAGGCGCGTCAAGGCCGTTATTACGTCAGAGGTGGTTGTTCTGGGTATTGATTTGTCAGGATCTATGCACCCAAATTGCGTGAAAATGTAATCACATGTCTACATCTACATCTGTATGATTACTCTGCAATTCACATTTAAGTGCTTGGCAGAGGGTTCATCGACCCACAATCATACTATCTCCCTACCATTCCACTCCCGAACAGCGTACGGGAAAAACGAACACCTAAACCTTTCTGTTCGAGCTCTGATTTCTCTTAATTTATTTTGATGATCATTCCTACCTATGTAGGTTGGGCTCAACAAAGTATTTTCGCATTCGGAAGAGAAAGTTGGCGACTGAAATTTAGTAAATACACTCCTGGAAATGGAAAAAAAAAACACATTGACACCGGTGTGTCAGACCCACCATACTTGCTCCGGACACTGCGAGAGGGGTGTACAAGCAATGATCACAGTCTTTAACACTGGTAGCATGCCGCGACAGCGTGGACGTGAACCGTATGTGCAGTTGACGGACTTTGAGCGAGGGCGTATAGTGGGCATGCGGGAGGCCGGGTGGACGTACCGCCAAATTGCTCAACACGTGGGGCGTGATGTCTCCACAGTACATCGATGTTGTCGCCAGTGGTCGACGGAAGGTGCACGTGCCCGTCGACCTGGGACCGGACCGCAGCGACGCACGGTTGCACGCCAAGACCGTAGGATCCTACGCAGTGCCGTAGGGGACCGCACCGCCACTTCCCAGCAAATTAGGGACACTGTTGCTTCTGGGGTATCGGCGAGGACCATTGGCAACCGTCTCCATGAAGCTGGGCTACGGTCCCGCACACCGTTAGGCCGTCTTCCGCTCACGCCCCAACATCGTGCAGCCCGCCTCCAGTGGTGTCGCGACAGGCGTGAATGGAGGGACGAATGGAGACGTGTCGTCTACAGCAATGAGAGTCGCTTCTGCCTTGGTGCCAATGATGGTCGTATGCGTGTTTGGCGCCGTGCAGGTGAGCGCCACAATCAGGGCTGCATACGACCGAGGCACACAGGGCCAACACCCGGCATCATGGTGTGGGGAGCGATCTCCTACACTGGCCGTACACCACTGGTGATCGTCGAGGGGACACTGAATAGTGCACGATACATGCAAACCGTCATCGAACCCATCGTTCTACCATTCCTAGACCGGCAAGGGAACTTGCTGTTCCAACAGGACAATGCACGTCCGCATGTATCCCGTGCCACCCAACGTGCTCTAGAAGGTGCAAGTCAACTACCCTGGCCAGCAAGATCTCCGGATCTGTCCCCCATTGAGCATGTTTGGGACTGGATGAAGCGTCGTCTCACGCGGTCTGCACGTCCAGCACGAACGCTGGTCCAACTGAGGCGCCAGGTGGAAATGGCATGGCAAGCCGTTCCACAGGACTACATCCAGCATCTCTACGATCGTCTCCATGGGAGAATAGCAGCCTGCATTGCTGCGAAAGGTGGATATGCACTGTACTAGTGCCGACATTGTGCATGCTCTGTTGCCTGTGTCTATGCGCCTGTGGTTCTGTCAGTGTGATCATGTGATGTATCTGACCGCAGGAATGTGTCAATAAAGTTTCCCCTTCCTGGGACAATGAATTCACGGTGTTCTTATTTCAATTTCCAGGAGTGTAGATCTCGCCGCGACGACAAACGTCTTTGCTTTAATGACTTCCATCCCATCTCGCGTATCATATCTGCCATACTCTCTCCACCATTACGTGATAATACAAAACGAGCTGCCCTCTTTTGCACCCTTTCGATGTCCTCCGTCAATCCCACCTGGTAAAAATTCCACACCGCGCAGCAGTATTCTAACAGAGGGCGAACGAGTGTAGTGTAAGCTGTCTCTTTGGTGGACTTGTTGCATCTTCTAAGTGCCCTGCCAATGAAACGCAACGTTTGGCTCACCTTCCCCACAATATTATCTATGTGGTCTTTCCAACTGAAGTTGTTCGTAATTTATACACCCAGGTACTTAGTTGAATTGACAGCCTTGAGAATTGTACTATTTATCGAGTAATCGAATTCCAACGGATTTCTTTTGGAACTCATGTGTATCACCTCCCACTTTTCGTTATTTAGCGTCAACTGCCACCTGCCACACCATACAGCAATCTTTTCTAAATCGCTTTGCAACTGATACTGGTCTTCGGATGACCTTACTAGACGGTAAACTACAGCATCGTCTCAGGCGGAGCGGCGTCTGTGTAGAGACGTTGCTGGAAGGTGTTGCTAACTATTTCAAATAAAACACTTTTGATTTTCACTGTGGTTTCCATTTCTTGACGTTTGTATTACATAAATTATATTCTCGCCAACATGTCAGTTCTAGTATAATATATTTGTCCAATGAATAACCGTTTATCATCTGCATTTCTTCTTGGTGTAGCAATTTTAATGGCCAGTAGTGTAGAAACTTATTTTGTATAGAAAGTAGCTCAGAGTCGGAGTTTGGGTCTCACAGCGATTAGATGTATTACTATGTAATCCGTTGAAAATTATATAATATTTATATAAAAGTGAAGTGAAACATGGACGATATATAGCTTTCGAAATTTGGTGCTACAGAAGAATGCTGAAGATTAGATAGGTAGATCACATAACTAATGAGGAGGTATTGAATAGAATTGGGGAGAAGAGGAGTTTGTGGCACAACTTGCCTAGAAAAAGGGATGGGTTGGTAGGGTATATTCTGAGGCATCAAGGGATCACCAATTTAGTATTGGAGGGCAACGTGTAGGGTAAAAATCGTAGAGCGAGACCAAGAGATGTATACACTAAACGGATTCAGAAGGATGTAGGTTGCAGTAGGTACTGGGAGATGAAGAACCTTGTACAGGAAAGAGTAGCATGGAGAGCTGCATTAAACCAGTCTCTGGACTGAAGACCACAACAACAACATATATAAAATTATATAATTATATATATAGATAAAATTTATATATTATTTATATAGTTTATACAAATTTATATTTTTACATGTACTATATTTATATAGTTATACTTATATAAAATTATATAATATTTATATAATTTTTTCTATACTAAAATGTTTGACACGTGCCGTAAAGTACTGAAGAGAATTCGAGTTAATGCACGGGATTGAAATTCAGAAATTTTAGTATCGTTTGAATAATTAATTACCACATGGTGTATTGCTTGCTTCCGATCTTGGAACAATTTGTTCCGTGTGACTGATACTAGCAACATTTGAGCGAGCAGTTCTAAAAGAAGTGATCCATTTCTAAACTTTGGGTGAAGGGTTGCCATAAACTACGGTTAGGAATGAGGCATGCGTGTGAACTTTTCAGACTATGTACAGTTTAGAATAAGACTTGGTTGTGACTGGTGTATCCATTTCATGTATTTCATTAACAGTACAGAGTAACCCACCGCCTTGAAATGTACGGTGGGATGCTTCTGAATCCAACAGCAAAGACTTCTCATTCCTACAGTCTTACTGGTATACAGTTCTTAATGCTTCTTTTTAAGTAATACAAAAACATATAAAACTTTCTCTAAGGTTACAGCGAATTGAATGTTTAACAATTGTTAAAGTGGTTCTATATAATTCGCTTCTCCCTAGTTGGCAAGAATATAATTTATGTAATACAAACGTCAAAAAATGGAAACCACAGCGAAAATCAAAATTGTTTCAAATGAAGTAGTTAGCAACACCTTCCAGCAACGTTTCCACACAATCGCCGCTCCGTACGAGACATTTGTCGTAGCGTTGTACAGACTTTCCAACACCCTCGTCGTGGAAGGCAGCCGCCTGTACTTTTCGCCGATTCTCTACGCTGATCTGTAGTTCGTTGTCTGTGCAGAAACGTTGACTTCACAGCCAGCGGTTCATGTCAGCAGAGATGAAAATCAGAGGGAGCAAATTCCGGGCTGTATGGAGGGCGATCAGATACTTCCCATCGAAAACGCTGCAGGGGCGTCCTCATTTTCCCTGCAGAGTTGTAAGTAGGCTGTTTAGATTTTTATATTGGTAATGCCACGTAGCGCTCTGTATGAAAATCACTGGCTGTGCTGTGTGCAGCCTGTGGCTAGTTTGCATTGTTGTCTGCCATTGTAGTGTTGGGCAGCGGCAGCTGGATGTGAACAGCACGTAGCGTTGCGCAGTTGGAGGTGAGCCGCCAGCAGTGGTGGATGTGGGGAGAGAGATGGCGGAAGTTTTGAAATTGAACTGCTATATATATTATGATTATTAAGGTAAATACAGTGTTTGTTCTCTATTAAAATCTTTCATTTGCTAACTATCCCTATCAGTAGTTAGTGCCTTCCGTAGTTTGAATCTTTTATTTAGCTGGCAGTAGTGGCGCTTGCTGTATTGCAGTAGTTCGAGTAACGAAGATTTTTGTGAGGTAAGTCATTTGTGAAAGGTATAGGTTAAAGTTAGTCAGGGCCATTGTTTTGTAGGGATTATTGAAAGTCAGATTGCGTTGCGCTAAAAATATTGTGTGTCACTTTAGTGAATGTTTGAGTACGTTCAGTTTTGCTCAGCTGTTTGAAAAGCAAATAGTGTAAGAGGTTTATCAGCACAGTCGTGTATAATTGTTCAAAGGGGACGTTTCAGAGTGCGTCCGAGAATTGTGATGAAGAAGGAAATTCATGACAGTTATGTTGTGTAGGCTGCATCAAATCAGGAGAAATCTCTCATGGGCACTCATATTTGGCGGGAGACCCTGTTTACTAGGCATCTTTATGTGCTCACTGTGCACTCATAATTGAAAAGACAGACGTGACGCGATCAACGGGTATAATAGAGACACTGTCCAGTATGCCTATGTAAAGCTTTATCGAATTTTCACTGTCGTTTGCATTTCGCGACCAATCAGACCTTACTTTCGGAATACGCCTAGTGCTGTATTCGGGTGTGTAATATAGTCTAAGTAGCTTGTTGGTTGTAATAGCCTATTTCTACCTATTTCAGGTGGGAAGCTCTCGGTAGAACCTCGATCTGTTCTCATCTGAAATGGTTTGTGCTTATGTATGTTTATTTTGTTTGTGTGTATTGACATATTACTGGGAGTGTTGCTGGTCAGGACACTACACGATATTCAGCAGCTGTTTGTTTGTCTTATTGCTGGTAGTTGTGGTATATTGTATGTGATACCTTAGATACATACACCTGGTATTATATAGATTCAATACTGATTGAGCAGTTGATAAATGGAATACATAAATTTTAGCTATACATGAGGAATACACTTGAGGTTGTAAATTTGTTACTAGAAATAGAATGTACTCCATTGCTACTGGAATGCATTATTCTTTAAATACACTCCTGGAAATGGAAAAAAGAACACACTGACACCGGTGTGTCAGACCCACCATACTTGCTCCGGACACTGCGAGAGGGCTGTACAAGCAATGATCACACGCACGGCACAGCGGACACACCAGGAACCGCGGTGTTGGCCGTCGAATGGCGCTAGCTGCGCAGCATTTGTGCACCGTCGCCGTCAGTGTCAGCCAGTTTGCCGTGGCATACGGAGCTCCATCGCAGTCTTTAACACTGGTAGCATGCCGCGACAGCGTGGACGTGAACCGTAAGTGCAGTTGACGGACTTTGAGCGAGGGCGTATAGTGGGCATCCGGGAGGCCGGGTGGACGTACCGCCGAATTGCTCAACACGTGGGGCGTGAGGTCTCCACAGTACATCGATGTTGTCGCCAGTGGTCGGCGGAAGGTGCACGTGCCCGTCGACCTGGGACCGGACCGCAGCGACGCACGGATGCACGCCAAGACCGTAGGATCCTACGCAGTGCCGTAGGGGACCGCACCGCCACTTCCCAGCAAATTAGGGACACTGTTGCTCCTGGGGTATCGGCGAGGACCATTCGCAACCGTCTCCATGAAGCTGGGCTACGGTCCCGCACACCGTTAGGCCGTCTTCCGCTCACGCCCCAACATCGTGCAGCCTGCCTCCAGTGGTGTCGCGACAGGCGTGAATGGAGGGACGAATGGAGACGTGTCGTCTTCAGCGATGAGAGTCGCTTCTGCCTTGGTGCCAATGATGGTCGTATGCGTGTTTGGCGCCGTGCAGGTGAGCGCCACAATCAGGACTGCATACGACCGAGGCACACAGGGCCAACACCCGGCATCATGGTGTGGGGAGCGATCTCCTACACTGGCCGTACACCACTGGTGATCGTCGAGGGGACACTGAATAGTGCACGGTACATCCAAACCGTCATCGAACCCATCGTTCTACCATTCCTAGACCGGCAAGGGAACTTGCTGTTCCAACAGGACAATGCACATCCGCATGTATCCCGTGCCACCCAACATGCTCTAGAAGGTGTAAGTCAACTACCCTGGCCAGCAAGATCTCCGGATCTGTCCCCCATTGAGCATGTTTGGGACTGGATGAAGCGTCGTCTCACGCGGTCTGCACGTCCAGCACGAACGCTGGTCCAACTGAGGCGCCAGGTGGAAATGGCATGGCAAGCCGTTCCACAGGACTACACCCAGCATCTCTACGATCGTCTGCATGGGAGAATAGCAGCCTGCATTGCTGCGAAAGGTGGATATACACTGTACTAGTGCCGACATTGTGCATGCTCTGTTGCCTGTGTCTATGTGCCTGTGGTTCTGTCAGTGTGATCATGTGATGTATCTGACCCCAGGAATGTGTCAATAAAGTTTCCCCTTCCTGGGACAATGAATTCATGGTGTTCTTATTTCAATTTCCAGGAGTGTAACTTAATACTTTACATTTTTGTTAAACAGAGAAGAGAGTATACTTCTACCTACAAATAATAAGTTGAATAATACATTACTGCATGTGTGCAGGATACTTTAAACAATATGCAGTGTGTTATTGGGGAAGAGCAGCCTCGGAATAAAATTTCTTCGAGCCCTCTCCTCCCAAGTGACGTTGCCTTATTACTAGAGTGGTGCCGGCGTCTGTTTGTTTCATGATTGTTAACTACCTGTTGTGTTATTTGTGACTGTGATATGGCATGCAGTGTCATGTGTCGTTGGTTTGGGTCCCTTACGTGTTGATCCCTTCTGAGTTATGTACACTTAGTGTGTCGATTCCCTCCTCGGTATACGAATCTGTGGTCGTGCTTGTGTCCTCCCATGTGGTTTGTTCGTGCTTGTCTATGCCTCCTTCCATATGGATTTTCGGCGCCTGTATTCTTCATGCAGATACAATATCGGCTATGCTATTTATTGTGTTTCAGTCATCGGAATTACGTATTATTCTGGCGATGTCACTGTCGTTCTGTACAGATTTCACTGGTGCTAGCGTGTTGCGTAGCAGTGTATGCAAGCTTATCATAAGACAGTGAAATTTTACGCACACAAATACTTTCATTTAACTATTCCTTCCGCCGCCAAAAACAATTTCAATGGGCCTGAGATTGTGGTGTGTACAGCTGTTTTTTCTGTAGCTTTTTCCGGCCGAGAACCAGAAACTAGTCAAATTTGAAACAGTACTATAACTTTTTGTTGTGGCTAATTTGTAGTTTTGCGCATATCGCTGGTACTCTCATGATTGTAAGTAAACCTTCATACTTCATCGAACTCTGCGACGTATCCAAAAACACTGAGCCCGTTGGAACGGGAGTATCGTTTGCCAAGCCCAAACAAAATGGTACACCTGCCTAATGTCGTGTAAGGCCCCTGTGAGCACGCAGAAATGCCGCAACACGAGGTGGCATAGACTCGACTAATGTCTGAAGTACTGCTGGAGGGAATTGACACGATGAATCCTGCAGGGATTTCCGTAAAACCGTAAGAGTACGAGGCGGTGGAGATCTCTTCTGGACAGCACGTCGCAAGGCATCCCAAATATTCTCAATAATGTTCATGTCTGGGGAGTTTGGTGGGCATCGGAAGTGTTTAAATTCAGAAGAGTGTCCCTGGAGCGATTCTGTAGCAATTCTGGACATGTGGCGTGTCGCATTGTCCTGCTGGAATTGCCCAAGCTCGTCGGAATGCACAATGGACATATATGGACGCAGGTGATCAAACAGGATGCTTACGTACGTGTCACCTACCAGAGTCGTATCTAGACGTATCAGGTGTTCCATATCACCCCAAACGCACACGACTCACATCATTACAGAGCCTCGACCAGCTTGAACAGTCCCCTGCTGTCATGCAGGGTCCATGGATTCATGAGGTTGTCTCCATACCCGTACACGTCCATCCGCTCGCTGCAGTCGTCAACAGTTCAGTGTCAGTGTAACGGGCCCAGGCGAGGCGTAAAGCTTTGTGTCGTGCAGTCATCAAGGGTACACGAGTGGGCATTCTGCTCCGAAAGCCCGTATCGATGTTGTTTCGTTGAATGGATCGCACACTGACACTTGTTGATGGCCCAGAATTGAAGTCTGCAGCAATTTGAGGAATGGTTGCGCTCCTGTCGCGCTGAACGATTCTCTTCCGCCATCGTTGGTCCCGTTCTTGCAGGATCTTTTTCCGGCCACAGCGATGTCGGAGATTTGATGTTTTACCGGATTACTGATGTTCACTGTACACTGGTGAAATGGTCGTACGGGAAAATCCTCACTTCATCGCTACCTCGGAGATGCTAGTGCGCCGACTATAAGACCACGTTCAAACTTACTTAAATCTTGATACCTAGCCATTATAGCATCAGTAACAGATCTAACCACTGCACCAGAAACTTGTTGCCTTATTCAGGCGTTACCCGGCCGTTGTGGCCGAGCGGTTCTAGGCGCTTCAGTCCAGAGCCGCGCTGCTGCTACGGTCGCAGGTTCCAATCCTGCCTCGGGCATGGATGTGTGTGATGTCCTTAGGTTAGTTAGGTTTAAGTAGTTTTAAGTCTAGGGGACTGATGACCTCAGATGTTAAGTCCCATAGTGCTTAGAGCCATTTGAACCATCATCATCATCATCATCATCATCATCATTTAAGACTGATTATGCCTTTCAGCGTTCAGTCTGGAGCATAGCCCCCCTTATACAGTTCCTCCATGATCCCCTATTCAGTGCTAACATAGGTGCCTCTTCTGATGTTAAACCTATTACTTCAAAATCATTCTTAACTGAATCCAGGTACCTTCTCCTCGGTCTGCCCCGACTCCTCCTACCCTCTACTGCTGAATCCATGAGTCTCTTGGGTAACCTTGCTTCTCCCATGCGTGTAACATGACCCCACCATCTAAGCCTGTTCGCCCTGACTGCTACATCTATAGAGTTCATTCCCAGTTTTTCTTTGATTTCCTCATTGTGGACACCCTCCTGCCATTGTTCCCATCTACTAGTACCTGCAATCATCCTAGCTACTTTCATATCCGTAACCTCAACCTTGTTGATAAGGTAACCTGAATCCACCCAGCTTTCGTTCCCATACAACAAAGTTGGTCGAAAGATTGAACGGTGCACAGATAACTTAGTCTTGGTACTGACTTCCTTCTTGCAGAAGAGAGTAGATCGTAGCTGAGCGCTCACTGCATTAGCTTTGCTACACCTCGCTTCCAGTTCTTTCACTATGTTGCCATCCTGTGAGAATATTCATCCTAAGTACTTGAAACCGTCCACCTGTTCTAACTTTGTTCCTCCTATTTGGCACTCAATCCGTTTATATTTCTTTCCCACTGACATTACTTTCGTTTTGGAGATGCTAATCTTCATACCATAGTCCTTACATTTCTGATCTAGCTCTGAAATATTAATTTGCAACCTTTCAATCGAATCTGCCATCACAACTAAGTCATCCGCATATGCAAGACTGCTTATTTTGTGTTCACATTTCTTAATCTCACCGAGCCAGTCTATTGTTTTCAACATATGATCCATAAATAATATGAACAACAGTGGAGACAGGTTGCAGCCTTGTCTTACCCCTGAAACTACTCTGAACTATGAACTCAATTTACCGTCAACTCTAACTGCTGCCTCACTATCCATGTAAAGACCTTTAATTGCTTGCAAAAGTTTGCCTCCTATTCCATAATCTTGTAGAACAGACAATAACTTCCTCCTAGGAACCCGGTCATATGCCTTTTCTAGATCTATAAAGCATAGATACAATTCCCTGTTCCACTCATAACACTTCTCCATAATTTGCCGTAAGCTAAAGATCTGGTCCTGACAACCTCTAAGAGGCCTAAACCCACACTGATTTTCATCCAATTGGTCCTCAACTAATACTCGCACTTTCCTTTCAACAATACCTGCGAAGATTTTACCCACAACGCTGATTAAAGAGATGCCTCTGTAGTTGTTACAATCTTTTCTGTTTCCCAACCATTTTTTTTTCTATTCGGGCTTTGCCGAGCGCAGCGCCGTATTCTGCCTGTTAACATAGCTCTTTATTTGAATATGCATGCCTACACCAGCTTCCTTAGCGCTTCATTGTATGTGCAAAAGACTTCTTTAAGGAGAAGAACCCGTTTAACGGACGGATAAAGCCGAGCACAAGTTGGTTCTCTAGGTGGCAGGGACGGAGAGAATTTAAACGTCACGTCACAGGCAGCGTAAGAAGGAAGCGGACACGCGCCGGTGCGACGTCGTGGTGAAAGTGGGTAGGGCGGATGGGCAGGGGATGCATGGGGGGGGGGGGGGAACGGACGAATTTTCCGGCCCCAGAGGGCGGCAGACCCTGGAGATCACTTGCTGCGGCAGCGCAGACGTGCTGGCAACTGAGGGTTTCGGGGACGTCACACCGAAACAGCTCTCCAGGAGGCTACAACCGCGAAACGACATGCGTCTAGACGCTGAGCTCAGATTCTGTTGACCTCGGTGCTGTCCTGTTGTCACGACTTCCCTCTCTTCTGTTTCGATCAGGGTAACTTCCATGTCGAATGACTCTGTCAGCATGGTTTGTCACGAACTGGTCGGCATATGCAAGGTGTTTCAAAAAGATTCACGCATTGCTGAGTAAGGGTTCCGCCTTTCATGTCAAACACTGCTTTTTCTTGTTGTGCAAACATGTTTCGGTACCTCTAGCCGTCATCAGTCGGTATTGCTTATTGGAAAACTGTAAAAAGTGAATATATTTTAGGTTGTAACTGATGTAACAAAATGAGGCCTGAAGATAGTTTCTGTTCGTTTTTATTCTTACCTTAATATTACAGTGTATGGTTTTGCAGAACCATCTGTATGATGTCCTGCACCGACAGCTTATCATCTGCAAACCAAAAAATGTAAATCTGAATTTTATCATCAAGTTAACACTTACCTTGACTTTGATTTTCGTGTGCCAAAATATTTTGCTTACATATTTGGTATTACTCACATTTTGTTGTGAAAGAAGAATGATCAGTCTAGAATAAAGAGTGTCAGTGAAGTAAAATGGAAAAAAAGATAAGGATTTCGGGTCAGACGAATATAGGTTAACATTAACAGTAGCAGAAAATGGTATAATGGGTGTAGGATTCGTTATGAACAAGAAAGTAAGGCAGAAAGTTAGGTACTGTGAATAGTCCAGTAAGGGTTGTCCTCGTCAGATTCGGCAGCAAACCATCGGCAACAACGATAGTTTAGGTATACATGCCGACATGGCAAGCAGAAGATGAATCAATAGAGAAAGTGTATGAGGATATTTAACGGGTAATTCACGCGATGAAAGGGACGGATTAAAAGGAAGAATTACGGGTGAATATGATCTAGGCACTAGTAATGACAAGACAGAAAGACTAATTAAGTTCTGCAAATAATTTCAGATGGTAGTTGCAAATACCCTGCTCAAAATGCACAAGAGGAGGAGGCTAATTTGGAAAAGACGCAGAGATACAGTAAGATTCCAGCTAGATTACATAATGTTCGGACAGAGATTCTGAAATCACGTAATGGATTGTAGGGCTTACCCAGGAGCAGATACAGGCTCAGCTTATAATTTAGTAATGATATATAGTAAACTGAAGTTTGAGAGACTCATACGGAAGAATCACTGTGGAAGGAAGGGGAATATTGAAGTACTGAGGAATGATGAGACGCCTTTGAGGTTTTCTGAGGCTATAGATTCTGCGACAAGGAATACGACAGTAGACATTTCAGTACAAGATGAGCAGACATTTCTGAAAAGGGTAAACAGAGACAGTGGACAGTCAGACATACGTACCAGGAAGGTAGCTCCTAAGAATTCTTGGATAAAATAAGAAGGACTTCAACTGATCGTTGAAAGTAGGAGGTATAGAAATGTTCGGGGGAAAACAGGAATAAACGAATGTAAATCAGTTAGGAATGAAATAAATAGGAAGTTGCAGGACAGCCAAGGTGAAATGGATCGAGAAACATGTAAAGAAAACGAAAAACAAACGATCGTCGGAAAGAATGACTCAGCAAATAGGAAAGCCAAAAAATCTTCTGTGAAATTAAAAGGAAGGTGCTAACACTAAGAGTGCAATGGGAATTCTACTTTAAAAACCAGAGGAAAGAGCGGACAGGTCGAAGTTGTACACTGAAGGCCTCTGTGAGGGGGAGGGCTTCTCTGATGATTTGACAGAAGAAGTAACGGGAGCCGATAAGCTAGACATTTGGGAACCACTATTAGAGTCAGAATTCAAAAAAGCTCTCGAAGACTTGAGATCAAACAAAGGAGAAGCGATAGAGAACACTCCATCGGAATTTCTAAAATCATTAGGGGGGGGGGGGACAGCAACCCAATGACTACTCAAGCTGGCGTGTAGAATCTAAGAGACTGACGACGTACCATCAGACTTCCGAAGAAATATCATCGTCACAGGTTCGAAAATATCAAGAGTAGATAAGTATGAAAACTATCGCACCATCAGCATAACATCTCATGCATCGAAGTTGCTGACAAGGATAATAAACAGAAGAATAGAATAGAAAATTGAAGATCTGTTAGGTGACGATTATTTTGGCTTGAGGAAAGGTAGAGGCACCAGAGAAGTAATTTTGACATTGTGAAACGTCCCCTTAGAATAATTTCTACACGACTGTGCTTAACCTGACACACAATGTTTTTAGCGCAACGCAATCTGACTATCAAAGATCCCTGCAAAGGAATGGCCCTGAGTAACATTAAACTATACCTTTCACAAATAACTTACCTCACAAAAATCTTCATTACTGGAACTACTGCAATACAGCGAGCGCCACTACTGCCAGCTAAATAAAAGATTCAAACTACTGAAGGCACTAACTACTGATAGGGATAGTTACAAATGAAAGATATTAATAGAGAACAAACACTGTATTTACCTTAATAATCATAATATATATAGCAGTTCAATTTCAAAACTTCCGCCATCTCTCTCCCCACATCCACCACTGCTGGCGGCTCACCTCCAACTGCGCAACGCTACGCGCTGTTCACATCCAGCTATAGCAGTTCATGACAACAATGGCAGGCAACAATGCAAACTAGCCACAGACTGCACACAGCACAGCCAGTGATTTTCATACATAGCGCTACGTGGCATTACCCATATAAAAATCTAAACAGCCTACTTACAATTGTTCTTGATGACAGAAGCAAGATACGCTCATAGTGTCTGCCGATCTAGAAAAAGAGTTCGATAATGTGAGAATAAGCAAGATATTAGAAATTCTGAGAAAAATAGGAGTCAGCTAAAGGGAAGAACGTGTGATATACGAACTGTACAAGAACCAAAAGGGAACAAGAATAATGGAAGACCAAAGACGTGCTCCGATTGAAAAGGGTATAAGAAGGGAAAGCAACGTTTCGCCACTAAAGACGGCGCACCAAGAAGGAGTTATCCGAAAAGGTTGGAAGCGGGTATACGTGATGCACGTGTACAGACAAACAAATGACTGCTTGCCATACCCTACCTTGCCAGTAACGTCGCCAAGTTTCTCCTCGATTCAGAACGTTTTAAGCATTTCGGGTAGGGCCCTACAGCCATCTCGAGATTTTGACAACCTAACGCATCAGAAGAATGCTGAAGATTTGATGGGTAGATCACATAACTAATGAGGAGGTATTGAACAGAATTGGGGAGGAGTCCGTGGCACGACTTGACAAGAAGAAGGGACCGGTTGGTAGGACATGTGCTGAGGCATCAGGGGGATCACAAATTTAGTACTGGAGGGCAGTGTGGAGAGTAAAAATCGTAGAGGGAGACCAAGAGATGAATACACTACGCAGATTCAGAAGGATGTAGGTTGCAGTAGGTACTGGGAGATGAAGAAGCTTGCACTGGATGGAGTAGCATGGAGAGCTGCATCAAACCAGTCTCAGGACCGAAGACCACACACCGTCAGGTGGCTTGCGGAGTATGAATGTAGATGTAGAACAACACGCATCAGTTGGCCAGAATTTGGGGGGGTTGTTTGGGGAAAGAGACCAAACAGCGAGGTCATCGGTCTTATCGGCTAAGGGAAGGAAGTCGGCCGTGCCCTTTCAAAGGAACCATCCCAGCATTTGCCTGGAGCGATTTAGGGAAATCACAGAAAACCTAAATCAGGATGGCCGGACGCGGGATTGAACCGTCGTCCTCCCGAATGCGAGCCCAGTGACAGAATTTGGGACGAGGTCCCTAGTCACTACTCGTGCTGACCAGATGGGCTGTGTGGCTGCTGGTCGTACACTCCCATGCTTTGACGTGGGTGTGATCCCCTATGATTGACTGGCCCAACCGCCACACATTCATGTTCTCATAATTATTTGGTGACCCCCGAAGACGCAGCTTTATGCTTCGAATCCAGTCGTGGAATAAATTAAGAAATGATTGGCAAATAAAGCGGATTTTTATTTTATAAATATGTTTCTCAGTTACGGATGTTCACTTGATCAAATATTTTATACCAAAGTGGTACTGTAATGAAAGGAAATGGCTCTCCAGACCAGTTGTTGGGCGGTTAGCGGGCAACAGTCAGGTTGGTACCCCACAGCTGTCTGGGGCGCCTCCAGACATATCTTTGGCCTGGAATCTCATTGACTGGAGTTGACTTGTCTTCAGTGAGAAGTCTCGCTTCGAACTGAGCCCCGTTGACTACCGAAGACGTTTCTGGGGACGCTACGGACAACGGTAGGTTGCGAATCTGTCACCTGCCACAGAGCACGACAACCAGGAGTGATGCTCTGCACTGTCATTTCCTTTTACTCCAGGACTCCTTTGATTGTCCTCCGCTGCATCCTAACAGCACAGTTGAACATCGACGATATTCTACACCCCGTTGTGCAGCCCTTCACGGCAAGCCATCATGGGCTTACATTTCAGCAAGATAATGCCCTCCCGCACTTGGCGAGAGTCTCTACTGAGTCTCTACCATCCCGACTGAGCCAAGATGGTATACTCAGTAATGAAACAAAGCAGTAGGCTCTGCCAGAAACATCGACTCTTAGACAATGTGTCTAATAGTGTATTTTAATACGACAGTATGCCATCTTAGACAATTTATAACACTTACAACACTTGATAATGGCACTTTGAAGCCGAAATCATGATTGTGTAAGTGTAAATGTAACACTGTAAATGATCAACAGTCTAATGGCATTACTGACTTTAAAGAAATATTCCTACGGTTTGGCCATAAACATGCTCTAACATACACTATTAAATACATAAACAAATTAAATAAATATATATCATAGGAAGAGCAAGCAAAAGTAGGCCAGTAGCCTAATGTCTCTATGCTTTCTATAACACAGTAAATATTTGACTAATTTCTTCATTAATAGTATATATAGGATATAAACAAAGACACAGATGAGTAAATATATTTATAAGCATGCTGCTACCGTTTTTTCGTATAACTGTGGAGTACTTATGGCCTGACGCGATCGATAGTAATCGGCCACTTTGACCTCCAATAACTCATGTACTATTCAAGTTACATGCCTGTAATTTATACCAATTTAGATTTACGCTAATATCTTTCTAAAGACATGTCGATCGATGCAATCGAATGGAGCGTTTAGATTTTGGAAGTTCGTTGCTGGGTGTTACTTTTATAATTTACAGTCAGATACTAAACTTTAATAAAGATATTGAAAAATTGATTACACCGTCAGAATCGTCGTGCAAATAATGGTAATGTACGTGTTTCTTTTTGAGGTATCATGATCCATTGGGCTACTAATAATTTCCATGCGAACTGTGAAATGTCTGCCATTAAGGTTTCACAAAGTCCGCCCTCTTTGGCTCTCCTGGCGTACAAGTCTCTTTCATCGACACAGCGTCAGCAAGGAATTCCCAGCCACGTGCTTGCTGGACCACGCACTGCGGCTACCCGCTGCTGCTCAGCTAAAGCCCGTCTCACACGGAGCAAGGTTCGGCGCAAGTTTGCGAGATGGCGTGCATGCCTGTCGGCTTGCAGGGAAAGGAGGCGGCTATCTTCCGTGCCGAAGCTCTCCCACGGTGCAAGATCGGCTGCATGTTGTATCGAACGAAGATGGCTGCTTCAGGTACAGATGTTCAGAGCAAACTGGCGTTATTAGCTGTTTTGGTGCTAAACAATGCAGAAATGCATGCTAGTGAGAGAAGAAGAAAGAAAGAATGGACGAAAAACTGGATTAAGAGGAGAAACGCTGGAAAAGGTGTGCTCTCCATGCTTCATAAAGAGTTGAGGTTAATTCGCATAACACGTACTTTTGTTTGAAAAGTATCACCATTTCATTACTGTTTGATTTTATAAATATACCGATAATGACTGTTATATACGAATTTATTTTATATGATAGAAGATCGTACATCCTTTGCAAATTTTATACGAATGGATGTATTGGTATTTGCAACTCTTTCGAGTGCCTCTGCACGCAAGTGTTTATTATAATAGTTTGCGCTTTTCACGACGTACAGACACTGTTCTTCCCTATAAGTACATATCAATGCTTCAATCGCTTCCTTGGACCACTGCGGTGCCATTATTTAATAATTATAAGAACTTCCTACCGCACCTCACAACAGCAGACAAGCGACTATCAACAAAGGCTTCCCGCCCAAGCTTTCCGCGTCTGACGTCACAAACGAAACGCCTCACGATTGGCCAACGCAGGTAGCACGCAGGGAACCTTGCAAGAAAAATAGCACCGGACCTATCCTGGAAACCTTACAAGGTTCCCAGCAAGGTAGCCCGCCAGCATACGACGGAGGCCGCAAGGTAGCCGCCGCGCGAGCCAGCAAGGAAACTTACAGCGAATCTTGCTCCGTGTGAGACGGGCTTTACGTTCGGCACCACGTGGTTGCTGCCGGGCCACTGCTTGCCGAGCGGCCCGTGCGGCCACCCCAACTCCGAACTTCGATTATTTCCAGGGGGCCACAACACGCCTGTTACCTCACAGTTAGTACCACCCAGGACAGAAGCAAGTGAATGACTTTGTCTACCAGGGTTTCGACTACCTCTAATCATGCCCTGAAATGAGGAATGTCCTTCCCACTATCCTACCCATCCCTCCCACAGTGGTATTCTGCCAAGCACTGAACCTACATAATATCCTCGTTCATCCCTACTCAACCTCATATGCCTGTAATAGACCTATGTGCAAGAACTGTCTGATACATCCTGCCACCACAACCTAGTCCAGTCCAGTCACAAGCATCAAAGGCAGGACTGTCTGTGAAACCAGTCATGCAATCTAGAAGCTAAACTGCATTCTACTTGGGTATGACAACCAACAACCTGTCTCTCCACATGAATGGCCACTGGCAAACTGTGGCTAAGAAACAACTGGACCACCCAGTTGCTGAGCACACCGCCAAACACGACGTTCATTTCAGTGACTGCTTCACAGCCTGTGCCATCTGGATCCTACTCACCAACGCCAGCTTTTCTGAATTGTGTAGGTGGTAAGTCTTCCTACAATATAGCCTACATTCCCATAGCCCTCCTGGCCTCAACTTTCGTTAGTCATTGTCCTTACCCATTTAGCCCCTTACCTGTTCCATTTCCAGCACTAAACTGCCTTCTATTCTACCAACACCCCCAGAGTCGTTTTACTCGTACTTATCTCCTTATCTGATATTACATCCCTGCCTTCCATCTAACATCCCAACTACATATAGCTGCCCTACCCTCTCTCCACCTCATCCCTGTATGCTCCCAAAAGCAGTACTTTACTGTCACCCATCCTACCCTGCCATTGCTCCGCCTCCTTGCTCTAGCTTTCTCCTTACTCCCACCATCAAGTTGCTTTTCCCAACGTGCGCTGCTGCTCTGACCTCAGCAGCCAGAGACTGTGGTCGTGTGTGTGTGCCTGTGTGTGTGTGTGTCTGTGTGTTGTCTATTTCCGATGAAGTCCTTGTTGACCAAAAGCTTACTTTCTGACAGCTTTTTTGTTGTGTCTACCTGTGACTCAGCATTGCTGCTATATGGTGACTGGTAACTATTCTTTTCATTATGGTGTCGTATTTCGTCCTGCCTTTTCCACTGTTTAAAAGAAGGGGTTCGTTTATAGGACACATCGTGAGACATCAAGGAATAATCAGTGTGTTTATGAAGGAAATTAGTGTATCCGTACCTGTAAATGGAGACCAAGACTTGACTGCAGTAAGCAGACTGAAATGGATGTAGATTGCAGTAGTTATGCTAAGATGAAAAGATGGTGATGGTGAACTGCTTCAAACCAGCCTTCGTACTGAAAACTAAAGCAACAAATTTTTCTTGCTTTGGTTGTGTTGTCGTAGTCCACGGAACCTTTTTTTGTTTCAAACCTCGCTCCAGAACTGCGCTGGACATCTTCAGAGGTGATCACTGTTTCATTAACTGTTGCCGACCGATGGATCGGACGCTGGACAGCCACATAATGCTATGCAAAGGGGGTGTGATCAGCAGAGATATCACAGATGAACTATCGTCTGTTGAAGATAAAACTCCTCTATAGATTCTCCAGCGCTGCTGGCTATATAAGATCAAGATAAATTATTTTGTGTTAAATTGTCCCCTTTTTAATACTAAACGTTTTGAGATGTGTCTTTGTAATCTTGGAGTATAATTCGACATTGTAGATGAAATTTTGGTTTCGGAAAACTTCGCGGTTTACTGACTGACGATCATGCTCTGCTACAGTTGATTTTTCTACTGACCCTAGCAGACAAAGACGTTTGTGTTGTTTCAGATGTGTATTCATCCTTCTCTTTGTACTTACAGTGTCGACCTTACCTCACGTACATGGAATTTCATATACCGGGCATGTTGTCATAGGATGGCGTCCATGCTTACGGTATTTTCATTGTTGGTCTAAAAACCGATCTGCTGATACTACGTTTCTGCCAAATTTTACCGATCTTATTATTAAAGCTCTTAATAAAAGGGAAGAAACTTTCGTCTTCCTACGTTGTTTTCCATCTTTTTTCCTTCTGCTTACTGTTACTTGGATGTTTACTTCTTTTACTTAATGGTCATTTTTTTGGAAATCCTGCTTGAGGTTTTTCAGTTCGGCGTGTATGTTTTCTGTTTCTTTTGGCTCCTTTGACAAACCTTTTAATGAGACCCCATTTTGCTGTGGATAATGATTGAAGTTCTTACGTAAATACACTGTTCAGTCACATTAATGCGATCATAGCCTACGTTTGACGTCAACGTGCAATAACCACTCACAGACGGCAGGTGGTAGCACTAGCAGCAGAGGGTATAGGAAGCGTTGGGAAGTGGGGGGAGGGGACGCGGAAAGCAGTGCAGTGCTTCCCATAATGCGCAAACGTAGCGATTTATCTGACTTCCCAAACGCCTGTGATCAGACTTTCAGGCCAGGAGCGGAAGCGTTTCCGAAAAGGCTACGTTTGCAAATAGCTCGCCTGTCATCTCAGTTAAAATGTACAGTGCATGGCAAAATGGCGCTATCCAAAACGAGCGCTGAAGCAACTGTGGTGCACCGTGAACCATAGATGACAGTGGAGAACGACGGCTGCGGGAGTGTGCGCGGACTGTTGAGCAGCTGACGGCCCAAATGGACCAAAGGGATCCTCAATGACGATTCATCGTAAGTTGCTACGTATTAGCCTCCGTAGCAGGGGCCTGGTTCACGCAGCCATTCTGACTGCTGTTCATCAGTGACGAAGACTGGAATTTGCACGCCATTACCGCATTTGGACGTCAACTGATTGGCAACAGATGCCATTTACAGATAAATCACCTTTTATGCTCCGCTGGACAGATGTCTGTTACTGTGTGTTGCGTGGAACGCCTGAAAGAGGACACGATTCAACAATCATCGGAAGGGTCCAAGCAGGAGTAGGGAGCTGTATGGTCTAAGGAACGTTTTTGTGGCATTTCTTTGGTGATCTAGTCTTTCTGGAATGCACAATGGATCAATATCCTATGGGATCACCTACATCCCTACATGCAATCTGGTTTTCCTCAGCACGATGGCATCTACCAGCAGAACAATGCAACGTGCCACATTGCTCGCTTTGTTTGTGCTTTGTTAGAAGAACACGAGGATGAG
The DNA here is from genome assembly GCF_023864275.1 of Schistocerca cancellata. Classification (NCBI taxonomy): domain Eukaryota; kingdom Metazoa; phylum Arthropoda; class Insecta; order Orthoptera; family Acrididae; genus Schistocerca; species Schistocerca cancellata. Next base: position 1,214,112,829 of record NC_064626.1, read on the forward strand.
ATTACCGTATCCCCTTGGCTACTAAACGTCCCGGATATTAACCCTGCTGAATATATGTGTGACCACCTCGATCGGGCCGGCCGGAGTGGCCGTGCGGTTCTAGGTGCGACAGTCTGGAACCGAGCGGCCGCTGCGGTCGCAGGTTCGAATCCTGCCTCGGGCATGGATGTGTGTGATGTCCTTAGGTTAGTTAGGTTTAATTAGTTCTAAGTTCTAGGCGACTGATGACCTCAGAAGTTAAGTCGCATAGTGCTCAGAGCCATTTGAACCATTTTGAACCTCGATCGCGTTGTTTGTGCCTTGGATCCTCCGACGACAAACTTAGCCCATCTGGCCACGGCATTGGATTTTGCATGGCTCTACATACCTGTCGGTACATTCCAGAACCTCAATGACTCTCTCTCTGCGCTGCAAAAAATTGGTTATTCAGGCTTTTCACAATGGGCACATCACGTGACTAGACGGTGTATATATCTGTATGCGTAATTTTCCGAAAACCCTACGTTCCAACCTTCCATCAGTGTGTCTTTTAACCAAGCCGGCCGCTGTGGCCGAGTGGTTCTAGGCGCTTCAGTCTGGAACGGCGCTGCTGCTACGGTCGCAGGTTCGAATCCTGCCTCGGGTATGGAAGTGTGTGATGTCCTTAGGTTGGTTAGGTGTAAGTAGTTCTAAGTCTAGTGGACTGATGATCCCAGATGTTAAGTCGCACAGTGCTTAGAACCATTTGAACCATTTGAATCTCTTAACCAAAGACAGATAAAGCATACCAGAATCATGTTCCGTTGTCGCTTTCCATTTCCATGGTACTGTATTTTTTAGTTTTTATTATTTACACAACGAAAGAATTCTTCTAAAGCTTTCTTCCGTATGACCAAATCATACATGGATCATGCAAAAACCGATACTATAAAGATGGTTTCTTATTTGAGCCTTCTAGAGCAGATGTCCAAATTTTCCTACATTAAAACTTACGATCGGGTGATCCATTGTGACGCCATCGAGATTCACAAAGAATTATAGCCTCACTGAAACTCGCTAGAACTAAAGTAATGTCTGAAAAATGATACTAAATCCTACGACAAAAAACCTGCTACATAGATTATTTATTAGATCTACCACTTTGCTAAAGCCGCTTTTTCTCAAAGTTCGAGGCTTCATTGTGACAAAATTACAAAAAATTTAAAACCGAAAATATTTGCCATCGCTGTCCACTACTTGCTCCCATCTTAAGAATCCCGGGCCAGAAGAACTGGACCTCTTTAAAGAAGGTCCATGAGTGGCCTATCTTGCACTTGTTCACATGAGCTGAGGTACTAGTCAGACAGGGAGTGACGCATTGATAGATGATGTTGGTAGTCAAGAGGAGCAATGTATGGAGAATGGTTTTGCGACATGGGATCGAGTACTGTCATGCTGCAAAATCACCTTTTCATGTTTATCGCTTTATTGAGGCCGTTTACCTTTCAGTGTGTAACCTCCCCCTTACTTATCGACCTTAATGACAGTGAAAAATTAAACCGCGTGTACCTAATGGAAATTTGGGAAAAGCAATCGTCACCGAAGTTAATTTGTCGGTAAAGAGGGAGGAAAGGGTTACATCTAAACGAAAGGAACAATGCAAATGAAACTGGTGGAAATTAATTTTGAAAATGGGTAAAGTTAATAAAGAAAGTAAATGTTCGGCCGTTACGTTAACAATTAACTAGCGGTTATTAGATATTTGAGATTTGGGGGAAATTACGGTCGCCAGTCCTAAGGACAATTACTATAGTAACTGAAAAAGAAAGGTTATTACACATATAATTAGCACTAGAAGCGTGGCAACTGAAGGTTGACACGTGTAGTGTGAAAACTGAAAGTTTGTCAGAAGTAATAAATTTCGCTACACTCTGACTTAATTTAGCAAAAGAATTAATAAAACCGGAAAATCGAAAGTTAATTTAGTGACTGAAGTTAATAGTGAGCTTTCTTTCTGAAGCACATCGAAATTCAGCAAAACACGGTTAGTCTTGGACCACCTCAACAATCATTTCAAAAGCTACTTGAATCTACGCAATTTAGAAATAAGAGATTTAACTTTGAACTTGAATTAAATGATTCTGAACAATTAACAATAGTAAAATTTAGTACGTACCAAGCTGAGCTGCAATCACAGGTAAGCTAAAATACGGTAACAAAACTCGCACTCTTAATTTGTGCTTGTGTAATCTAAATATTGCAGCCAGCTATGAATACTTTAACTGAACTTTGAAATTAAAGTAGTGAAGTGGAATGATGCTGGCGTTTGAATTTCAACGACACTCGGGTTCATTCCGGAAAAGGAAGGGACCCTGCTTGGTAATGCAATTGGGACAATGAGCAACAAATGTTCGTGCTAAGTTGCTGTAATTACAGTTACGAAAATGGTACAGTTTGAAAAGCTGAGGTCTGCCATACAGTTCTAAAACTTTACGTGCTTCCAGTCTTCCTTGTTGGTTGATTGAAGGTTTGAAGCCGTCGATCGAGGAGGTGGCGACAGTCACTCATTGTCGGCCGTCGCTGTTGCAGTAGCTGGATGTTGGCGCGCCTTCTTCTCGACACGGTCACCAGGCGAAACGGGCTCTTGATGTGCGCCAGCTAAATGCTTCCCGTCAGCGACACCATGTCAGAAACTATCATAGCAAGTCGAGCGCAATTACATGCTGCCCAACCCCGAAAGCGCGGCAACTCGCGGGAGCGTCACACAACACACCTGCTCCACTGCACTACCCCAGCCAGACTCTCTCTGCCCGCGCTCCACGCGGCAGAGTTAACACTACCAAAGATCCTACACACTTTGATTCTTCACACGACCTACCGATGTAATCGTTCGATAGCAGTTTTCCCTAGGCAAGACCCAGCGTAAAAATACAAATAATACACTCCTGGAAATGGAAAAAAGAACACATTGACACCGGTGTGTCAGACCCACCATACTTGCTCCGGACACTGCGAGAGGGCTGTACAAGCAATGATCACACGCACGGCACAGCGGACACACCAGGAACCGCGGTGTTGGCCGTCGAATGGCGCTAGCTGCGCAGCATTTGTGCACCGCCGCCGTCAGTGTCAGCCAGTTTGCCGTGGCATACGGAGCTCCATCGCAGTCTTTAACACTGGTAGCATGCCGCGACAGCGTGGACGTGAACCGTATGTGCAGTTGACGGACTTAGAGCGAGGGCGTATAGTGGGCATGCGGGAGGCCGGGTGGACGTACCGCCGAATTGCTCAACACGTGGGGCGTGAGGTCTCCACAGTACATCGATGTTGTCGCCAGTGGTCGGCGGAAGGTGCACGTGCCCGTCGACCTGGGACCGGACCGCAGCGACGCACGGATGCACGCCAAGACCGTAGGATCCTACGCAGTGCCGTAGGGGACCGCACCGCCACTTCCCAGCAAATTAGGGACACTGTTGCTCCTGGGGTATCGGCGAGGACCATTCGCAACCGTCTCCATGAAGCTGGGCTACGGTCCCACACACCGTTAGGCCGTCTTCCGCTCACGCCCCAACATCGTGCAGCCCGCCTCCAGTGGTGTCGTGACAGGCGTGAATGGAGGGACGAATGGAGACGTGTCGTCTTCAGCGATGAGAGTCGCTTCTGCCTTGGTGCCAATGATGGTCGTATGCGTGTTTGGCGCCGTGCAGGTGAGCGCCACAATCAGGACTGCATACGACCGAGGCACACAGGGCCAACACCCGGCATCATGGTGTGGGGAGCGATCTCCTACACTGGCCGTACACCACTGGTGATCGTCGAGGGGACACTGAATAGTGCACGGTACATCCAAACCGTCATCGAACCCATCGTTCTACCATTCCTAGACCGGCAAGGGAACTTGCTGTTCCAACAGGACAATGCACGTCCGCATGTATCCCGTGCCACCCAACGTGCTCTAGAAGGTGTAAGTCAACTACCCTGGCCAGCAAGATCTCCGGATCTGTCCCCCATTGAGCATGTTTGGGACTGGATGAAGCGTCGTCTCACGCGGTCTGCACGTCCAGCACGAACGCTGGTCCAACTGAGGCGCCAGGTGGAAATGGCATGGCAAGCCGTTCCACAGGACTACATCCAGCATCTCTACGATCGTCTCCATGGGAGAATAGCAGCCTGCATTGCTGCGAAAGGTGGATATACACTGTACTAGTGCCGACATTGTGCATGCTCTGTTGCCTGTGTCTATGTGCCTGTGGTTCTGTCAGTGTGATCATGTGATGTATCTGACCCCAGGAATGTGTCAATAAAGTTTCCCCTTCCTGGGACAATGAATTCACGGTGTTCTTATTTCAATTTCCAGGAGTGTATTTACGAAACAAACCAATTATACATCGACATAAATGCATATATATATATATATATATATATATATATATATATATATATATATATATATATATACACAATAGTAAAACAATTACAGTATGTAAAGACACAGAAATGTCATATATTCAGGTAACAAAAATAAGGAAAACAAATTTATAGTACAATAGATGGAAATAGGAGGATATGCATTTCCGGCGTTACAAGTGCTCTCTTTAACCACATCAACTGCTTATAACGATCTCCAGTGATTGCTTCTATCGGTGTCAGTAGCTTCGGGAACCTCCTCTCTTCCACCATCTTCCTTCTTGAAGCGTTGAAACCAGTCTCTGCGCATTCTTTCAGGAATAGGTGCCTCATCATGGGTCTTACAAGGAGCGAGGTGGGGCAGTGGTTTGCACACTGGACTCGCATTCGGGAGAACGACGGTACAAATCCACGTCCGGGCATCCTGATTTAGGTTTTCCGTGATTTTCTTAAATCGCTTCAGGCAAATGCCGGGATGGTTTCTTTGAAAGGGCACAGCCGATTTCCTTCCCCAACCTGCCCTAATCCGATGGAACCGGTGACCTCTGTGCTTGGTCCCCTCACCAGGCTCAACCTGCGAGGTGCCGGGGAGGAGAAGAGTTTGTACCTCTTTAATTCAGGCGAATTTTGCATGAGAACGAGACATGCACTCGACCACCTTCTTAACTACCACCTAATTAATTGCTCTCCTCCCTACTCTCCTCGAAAAACCGCGAATCAGCATTGAGTTCTGATTCCAATATTCCCCCACACTGTCTCAGAACATCAGTCGTGCCAATAGCGACCGTTCCCTCCAATTTCCAGCAGGGCTTTATGACGTCAGCTAGCCTCAGTTTAAGTTGACCAATCGTGCCTCTGCTATTCAGCTGAGGGCACTGAACTTGCCGCTTGACCGGCTACGAATACAACCTGCCTAGACCACCGACCACCCGGTGCCAGACAGTCGCACTCAGCAGGGCACAGTCCACAAGTTTTCTCCTAATCAAGAGGAAAATGCAGTCAGTCGGTGCCAGGAATCTTCGTTCCGGACGCGCCGGAACGGTAAACACATAAACTGCGGCGACACTCAGACGTCTCGCAGGTCGTTTCGCCCTGCATACAATAGGCGAAACTCGACCGACGTCAGGCGCTTAAGGGGCTCCGGAAAGGCTCAAAATCATGAAAAGTTCAATTTTTACTTTTTTGCGTCTTCTGAATCTGCAGACTATTACCTTTTAATAGATATATAATTTATTCAATTCCGAAGACTACCACTATTTTTAATTTTTTTTTGAAATGTGTTCTAAATGGGCGTGACCCACTGTGGCGCTGTTAAACTGCTGTCAAATGGTGTTATTATTAACGTCCGTGTTCATCAGGTACATTTTAGTGATGTGAGATAAAGTATGTGTTGTGGCTAACCTGTGATGTTTCAATATATATCGCTGGTGTGATTGTCAATTGTTTCTTGTTTATTTACTCTGTCGTTATCTCGAAAATATTCGTAATTAATTCTGTTTCTTGAGTCTCTGTTTTGTTGAAGTATAATAACGAGTAAAAGTAAAGTTATTAGAAATCCTCTGAAGGATGGCAACATTGTAAGGTGCAAGGTATTTTGAAATATGGGAATGAAGATAGGTTCTAACATGGTACGAGCGATGCTTGCTTTAGACAAGGAACGCCTTCGGGCTGCAGACAAGGCTGTAAAGAGTCAAGAAATACAAGCAAGAGTAAACAGAAGGAGGAACAAGAGGAATCTGGAGGAGGAATTTGCAGAGGATGAAGATAATCCATCCTATGGACCTGGAATGCACTTAAAAGTTAATCCAATCTTTGTCGCTCGATTCCCAAAACTTTTATTTTCTCATACTAATTACATGTTTTCTAAGGATCTTCCAAACATATTTGTTTCAAACTTTCAGTAAATGTTACACAGTACCTTCTGCATAATTTAACACAGCCTTTTCCAAAAAACTGTATATTTTTTAATATATAAATAAAAAATTGCAAAAAAATGTTGTGAATTTTCATTACAATTGAAAAAAATCATCTTTAATAACTGAACTAAAATTTTGTAAAATTCCTGTGTTAAGTTATAGCCCATATTCTAATAAATAATCTGTAAAAAGTTCAACTTCCTACCTCAAATACTTTGTGAGGAAAGATGTAATTTATAAGCGTTATTTTAACATTGCAAGTATAGGGCGTTCCGGAGCCCCTTAAGCCTATTGTACGAACCTCTCAGAATTCAGGGAATTACAGCCCCCAACCGGGAATGCAGTGTGCCGCGTCCTCCGATGCTTGCCTCGCACCGGCACCCAGGGAAGTAAGCCAACATGTATAGGAATCAAGTGAAAAGTATCTTTTGAGCTCTCAGTACAAATACTCTCATTACAATAACCTTATTCGGTCTGTCACTACCGTGCAATGACATAGAACGTTAATAAAACTGGTGAAAATGAGAGGCGACATGCAAAAGAGGGCGTGGAACCCCTCAAACCAAACACAGATCTAACCCAGCAATTTATGAGCCTCAGCATCGGATTTTTCATGTTAAGAAAATAAAAACTTCCCGGAAATTACGAGAACCGGACTCATAAGCTGATGTATTCAATAGACAATGTGATGCAATGACAAATAGACTTATATTTTGAAGGCTTTCTGTTTAGAAGAGGCTGAGCTTGTTGTATGACATTTAGATGTGTCACCAGCGCCATTCCTTGCCGCTACAGTCATCTGTTGCAAACAGAGGAAACAGAGTTGTACACCTAATAAGAAAATCGCAACTGCTGACGTCACTCACAAGAGAACCTCCCCAACGCACCCCCCTCATATTTAGTTATACGTTGGCACAGTCGATAGGCCTTGAAAAACTGAACACAGATCAATCGAGAAAACAGGAAGAAGTTGTGTGAAACTATGAAAAAAATAATCAAAATATACAAACTGAGTAGTCGACGCGCAAGATATACAACATCAAGAACAGTGAGAGCTCAGGAGCACCGAGGTCCAATGGTTAGAGTGAGCAGCTGCGGAACGAGAGGTTCTTGGTTCAAGTATTCCCTCGAGTGTAAAGTTTAATTTTTTATTTTCTGACAATTATCAAAGTTCAGGCACTCACACAAAATCAACTGCGCTCTCCAAAATTCCAGGACATGTTCAGATTTGCTTGGACATATGCAGGATTTGACGGTCTGCACACGGAAAAATTTTAAAACGTTAAAAACATACGTTTTGACAAGCACAGGAAAAACTGTGCGACTGTGAAACTGTTGCATTCATTTGTTGCAGTGTATGTCGCAAACTCTTATGTTTTCATCACTTTCTTGGGAGTGATTATCACATCCACAAGAAAACCTAAATCGGGCAAGGTAGAAGAATCTTTCTACCCATTCGCCAAGTGTACAAGTTAGGTGGGTCGGCAACATATTCCTGTCATGTGACGCACGTGCCGTCACCAGTGTCGTATAGAATATATCAGACGTGTTTTCCCGTGAAGGAATCGGTTGACCTATGACCTTGCTATCAAATGTTTTCGGTTCCCATTGGAGAGGCACGTCCTTTCGTCTACTAATCGCACGGTTTTGCGGTGCGGTCGCAAAACACAGACACTAAACTTATTACAGTGAACAGAGACGTCAATGAACGAACGGGCAGATCATAACTTTGCGAAAATAAAGAAAGTAAATATTTACTATTAAAAACAGTCTTGATCATGATTTATTTATCAAGGTGACCGGTTTCGACCACTACTGTGGTCATCTTCAGACCATTAAGTAGGAACCTCTTTCTGTTGGAGAATCACGACTAGTGACTCTCCAACAGAAACATGTTCCTACTCAATGGTCTGAAGATGACCACAGTAGTGGTCGAATCCGGTCACCTTGATAAATAAATCGTGATCAAGACTGTTTTTAATAGTAAATATTTGTAAGACATTGATCACTCTCCCATAATGTATACAAAAGTAAAGAAAGTAAACTTTTCAATCCAGAGAAGACTTGAACCAAGGACCTCTCGCTCCGCAGCTGCTCACGCGGACCACGGGAGCGCGGCGCTGCTGAGCTCACACTATCATTGATGTTGCCTATCTTGCGCACGGACTACTCAGTTTGTATATTTTGCTTATTTTTTTCATACTTGCACACAACTTCTTCCTGTTTTCTCGGTTGGTCTGTGTTCAGTTTTTCAAGGCCAACTTACAACTAAATCTGAGGGGGGGTACGATCGGGAGGTTCCCTTGTCAGTAACACTAATCACCTACTGACGCTACCGTAACAAACGTGGTCGGGTGTAAGATGGTGGACGCGACCGCAGGAAACAACGCTGGCGAGCAGCGTCGGAGGCGACACGGATGCGGCCGCGTGGCGTTACGTTACGCTAGGAGCGCCGGCATGTAAATACAGCCAAGGCCGGCCGGCCGCGCCGCCAAGGCCAGAGGTGGCTGAACCCGCCACCGCCACCGCCGCCGCCGCCGCCGCTGCTGCTGCATTCCGCGGCCCACGCGGGCCGCCGCCACTGCACCGCGGCGCAGCGCAGGCCTGGCCACGGGGCGGCCGCTGCAGCCGCGGTCGCGCTGGAGGAGCGAGAGGTGAGCCGGACCCCACTGTACCTACCACAGTACTCATGTGTGCTGCGTAAGTCCTCCCCGACACCATGCTTACGAATATGTTCCAAAACGCCGCGTATAAAAATGGCTCTAAGCACTATGGGACTTAACATCTGACGTCATCACTCCCCTAGAACTCAGAAGTACTTGAGAGGTGGCATGAGCCCCCTCTCATTTTCTATCTTACGATTTTCCTCTCTAATTGCATGCAGTGAAAAGTCGCTATTCCTTCATACGCGGACTTCCCACGCAGCGTCTCTCTCGTCACCCGGGTGGTCCGGTGACAGGCGGTCTCTGCTGATCTGGAAAGCGTTAAGCCGAGGGGTGTGAGGAAGTCGAGTGAATGCTTTGCAAACGCCGACATTGTCAAAAGACACGCCCGGAGGGGTCTGAAGTAGCGGCTGGGCTAGAGGTGCCGTTACTTCGCAGAAACTTAGCGAAAACACTTTCTGGCGGGCTACCAGCGAGGCGTGGGAAGGACTTGTGTACCCAGGCAGTTGTGGCGGGAAAATTCCCGCGCTTTCTGCAAAATAGTAACTGTGATTGGCTTGCTCAGGGCATAGCTCCGTGACGTAGCAAAATCAGCGCAGAAATTGGTGCCAAGAATCTCCATTGGTGGAATGGTAATGCTCCGGCAATAGAGTGGAAATTTCCGCCGGTTTTCGAGTTGCTGATTGGAACGTTTAACCACGGCCACTGTCGTGGGGGCGGGAATGTTGTGTGTTCGGCCTGTACAGGTGCTCGGGGGAGTCGGCTCTCGCCTTTCGGTCGAGGACGTCGAAGCAACCAGCCATCGCCTCCGGTACGCCAAATCGTGTTCTTGCAGTTAAGAAGACAGATTGGTAAGGTATGTCCGCAGCACCGGCAGACAGGGATTTTCCTAGGTGATAATCAGAGCTCAGCAGAGCGCGCCTGTTCGTCTTTTTCTAACTTTGTTCTGTCTTGGGTAGCAGCAATTAATGTTGGGCTGGCTATGTGTTTTCTCTTAAGATATGAGTTGCAAGGAAATGGCTCCACATACCACTTCGTCATAATCCTCACAGTCTAGTTTAGGGACAACTTCACATTCACAGCGTTTGTTTGAGTATCCAATTTGAGCCAATTTGATGTATCGTAAATGTTTCATGTGTTTTTGTTTATTATTTTGTGTTTAGTCTTAATAAATCATATTGTTATTTTGGACAGAACTTTCATTCTGTTAATCGGTAGAGCTACCCTATCATTTTTTTTTTAATCCTTGTGCAACAGCAAAAGTCGGAGTTAGAATAAGGGGGCCTTAGAGCATCATTTACATATGTAGATTCTAGAAGAATTTAGTGTTAAATACACCGCTAGCCCCGGCACCTCGCATACGTAAACCTAACTAACCTAAGAACATCACACACATCCATGCCCGAGGCAGGATTCGAACCTACGACCGTATCAGCCGGATGGGTCCGGACTGAAGCGCCTAGAAACGCTCGGCCACAGCCGCTGGCCGCCGCGTATAAAAACGGGATTTTCCTGTGCTCATATCTCGGGTTCTTTGGCGACAAAATTTAGGATGAAGCTTATTGGAGAGCCTTTGTGCTAGGAACCATTTGCATATCCAACTCAAGGGTCGACTTAGTGCCACTGTTACACACTTCCACCTGCTTAGGCAAATGGAGCAAATGGGCTGTTTTCCGGTGTCGTACCTCGGGTTCTATTGGTGATAAAAATTTGGCGCCAAGTGTATCGGACAGCCCCTGGGCTAAGCACCATTTGTATATCCAACACAATCGTTGATTTAATGTCACTATTATACACACCCTCCTCGTTAGGCAAATGTAGCAAATCAGTTGTTTCTTTTTGCATTCGTTGTGGTCTACGGTCGGTTTGATGCGACTCATTTTTAAGCGTCATTAGTTCATGGACGGTTCCTCGAACACCCCGCCCCCCCTCCCAAAAAAGGGGTTTTTATTGTACACTACTGGCCATTAAAATTGCTACACCAAGAAGAAATGCAGGTGATAAACGGGTATTCATTGGACAAATATATTATACTCTAACTGAAGTGTGATTACATTTTAACGCAAATTGGGTGCATAGATCCTGAGATATCAGTAGCCAAAACAACCACCTCTCGCCGTTATAACGGCCTTGATACGCCTGGACATTGAGTCAAACAGAGCTTGGATGGCGTGTACAGGTACAGCTGCCCATGCAGCTTCAACACGATACCACAGTTCATCAAGAATAGTGACTGGCGTATTGTGACGAGCCAGTTACCTTGCCACTATTGACCAGACGTTTTCAATTGGTGAGAGATCTGGAGAATGTGCTGGTCAGGGTAGTAGTCGAACATTTGCTGTATCCAGAACGGCTCGTACAGGACCTGCAACATACGGTCGTACATTATCCTGCTGAAATGTAGGATTTCGTAGGGATCGAATGAAGGGTAGAGCCACGGATCGTAACACATCTGAAATGTAACGTCCACTGTTCAAATTGCCGTCAATGCGAACAAGAGGTGACCGAGACGTGTAATAAATGGCACCCCATACCATCACGCCGGGTGATACGCCAGTATGGCGATGACGAATACACGCTTCCAATTTACGTTCACCGCGATGTGGCCAAACACGGATGCGACCATCATGATGCCGTAAACAGAACCTGGATTCAATCGAAAAACATGACGTTTTGCCATTCATCCATCCAGGTTCGTCGATGAGTACACCATCGCAGGCGCTCCTGTCTGTGATACAACGTCAAGGGTAGCAGCAGCCATGGTCTCCGAGCTGATAATCCGTGCTGCTGCAAACGTCGTCGAACTGTTAGTGCAGATGGTTGTTGTCTTGCAAACGTCCCCATCTGTTGACTGAGGGATCGAGACGTTGCTGCACGATCCGTTACAGCCTTGCGGATAATATGCCTGTCATCTCGACTGCTAGCGATACGAGGCCGTTGGGATCCAGCACGGCGTTCCGTATTACCCTCCTGAACCCACCGATTCCATATTCTGCTAACAGTCATTGGATCTCGACCAACGCGAGCAGCAATGTGACGATACGATAAACCGCAGTCGCGATAGGCTATAATCAGATATTTATCAAAGTCGGAAACGTGATGGTACGCATTTCTCTTCCTTACACGAGGCATCACAACAACGTTTCACCAGGCAACGCCAGTCAACTGCTGTTTGTGTATGAGAAATCGGCTGGAAACTTTCCTCATGTCAGCACGTTGTAGGTGTCGCCACCGGCGCCAACCTTGTGTGAATGCTCTGAAAAGCTAATCATTAGCATATCACAACATCTTCTTCCTGTCGGTTAAATTTCGCGTCTGTAGCACATCATCTTGGTGGTGTAGCAATTTTAATGGCCAGTGGTGTTTTTTCAACGTCACCTGCGGACCAAAGCCCAACCGATGATCCCAAGACAGCTACACACAGCAAATGTTGTATTTCTAAGATTACGATCTCAAAAATCACTGAAATTTTTTTTGATATCCCTATCCCTTTCCAAGATACAGAGGTTCAAAGTTACACGACTTCTACACGTAAAATCCGGTATGAGGCGAAATCTAAATAACATATAAACGCAGAAAGTTGCTCAAATTTTGCAGTGTGTTCTCTAGGAATGTATCTAGAATAATATAGTGGTTAGGGAGAGAGGTAAAGTGATTTGTTCAGAGCTGACCTAATTATGCTAAAACACGTTTAGCCGCACCAAAAATTGTAAATTCAGAAACACACGCAGGTATGAACTCGTGCGAGTCATAACCGTTGTAGCAGTTCTGGAACACTCATTGAAGATTAATTCCTTTGAGTTTTGGTGTACGGCTTGATATTTACCTCGTCTCCCCAACGATGCACAACAATGCCGGCGTTGCTGCGTCGGCTATTCTCTCCTCGTGTTGACTACTTCTCCGAAGAGGTCTGCTTAAAAATCCAGGTCCCCGTCGCACAGGGACGAGGAGATTAGGACGTAGCACAGTAGGAGAATGGTAACTTGCGACTTCCGCACATTATAACTTATAATTGACACAATACTGGAACAGTGCAAGTACATACGCATCACCTCAATGGACCGACAGAAGCCGGGATCGGTGGAAAAACAATTGAGGTACATAAAAGAATTGATAGTATAGTTATCAATTCTCTGTCAGCTTATTCAGATATAATTATAATTCCCTACGATATCTTTGTCGGTCGGGAAGGAACGAAATAAGAATCATTACATATATTTATTTAACACAAGAGCCATTTCCTCTTTATCGAAGACACTCCAAAGAAACTTGTTTTATGTGTAGCAAAACCCAGGTGCAGGGTCCGAGACGGCTATGCCCAGCAAATGGCTGTAACTTTTACGATGTATTCCTAAGACATCGATCTCAAACAACCTTGAACATTTTCTTACTATCTTTATCCGCTTCCGTGATTCCGGGGTTCAAAGTTTCCCTATTTACACAAGTCAAATACTCACGTAAAATCCGGTGTGGGGCGGGAACGTAGCTTATAAATCACGTATCACGAAGAAACGTGCTGTATAGTGTCTCCGTTATTGTCCGCGAACCCAATGTTGTAGCACTAAAGCACATGCAAAATTTCTTTGTTCAAAAAGTCCTGCCTGAGGTGTAAAATCAGTTTGGCGTTATTTCAGTGTCACCTAAGTAAATCATCTAAATTTTACTGACCAATACATTTCCTTCCATATGAGATGCGTGACCTGCTGCATTAGTAAAAAGAAGGGATCCAGTAGGAAAATGCTCCTATTTGAGGAAAAAAATGCGAATATGTTGCTATTTTCTTAAAAGATTCTGAACGAAAAGTGAGGTACCAGCTGCTTCATTCTACCTTCTTCAGCACCTTTGACAATTTTCCCTAAAATTTCGGCATGCGAAAACATTAGCGCTTTTTAAGGCTGAGAGAGAAGAAGGCAGTGGCTTTGGCAAAGAGACAGGAAAGTAAGAAATACCTGGAGACGGTAGACAGTGGTGTACTATAGAAAGGGTGAAGAAGACAGTGACAGAGTGAGAGAAAGGGAGCGACACAGTGCCGATGGAACATAGTTGACATAACAAAACAGGGAAAAAAAGTGAAGAAGATAGTGTTAGGGGGGAGGGGGGGGGAGAAACAGAAAGAGGAAGTGTTTGTGAGAGCCAGTGATAATGAGAGACAGTGTGTACGACAATGCCAAGGAGGTAGAGAGAGGTACTGACCTTGAGACAAGACAGTAGCAAGAGAAAGGATGGAATGAGATACTAGAAGAAATAGAGAGCAAGAGGGAGACACTGAAAGTGAGAGGAGACAATAGGAGTAGGACAGAGTGAAGAGGACTGTTGCTTTGACACAGAAGGCAATGAGACACAAAGATAATGAGTTGGGCTGAGTGAGTGAGTGAGAAAGGAAACTGATAGTGCATGGGTATAAACGACTTACAGCGATGGATTAATAAGTGTGAATGGGTTACAGTTAGGGGAGCGTGTGGGATTTTGAGATGAGTTGCATATTAAAAGAAGCGCGAATATGTTCACCTGTTAAAATTCTTGGGAAAATTTTTAAAAGCGCTGAAGAAGTTAGTGTGTGTCAGCTGGTACCCCACTTTTCAGTCAGTCTTTTAAATAAACAGGAGCATATTCGCATTGTTTGTGCTCCGACAGTAACATTTTTCCTCTGGTAATAGCATGAATGGTATTCGGGCGTTATATCGGATCGTATTGTCTAAACTCAACAGTAATTCGACGAGGCAGATGCTAGTCATCTTCGGCTGCTACTGTGGTTGGCTGTTGTGCGCTCTCCGATGTATACAGTGGTTCGCTAGCGCTGTGCAGGTGCCGGGAGGCGGGGCTAGAACCTCACACAGGGATCGTTGACCTCCAGGGCGCCCTGCGGCAGAAGCGAGCCGGCCACGAGCCGATGACTCCAGCGTGCGCTCGTGGGCAGCGTGCTGGTGCCAGGCTCAGCTGTCCTGGTTTCGATTCCCCATCAGTGTTACATCTACATCTACATCTACATCTACATTTATACTCCGCAAGCCACCCAACGGTGTGTGGCGGAGGGCACTTTCCGTGCCACTGTCATTACCTCCCTTTCCTGTTCCAGTCGCGTATGGTTCGCGGGAAGATCGACTGTCTGAAAGCCTCCGTGCGCGCTCTAATCTCTCTAATTTTACATTCGTGATCTCCTCGGGAGGTATAAGTAGGGGGAAGCAATATATTCGATACCTCATCCAGAAACGCACCCTCTCGAAACCTGGCGAGCAAGCTACACCGCGATGCAGAGCGCCTCTCTTGCAGAGTCTGCCACTTGAGTTTGTTAAACATCTCCGTAACGCTATCATGGTTACCAAATAACCCTGTGACGAAACGCGCCGCTCTTCTTTGGATCTTCTCTATCTCCTCGTCAACCCGATCTGGTACGGATCCCACACTGATGCGCAATACTCAAGTATAGGTCGAACGAGTGTTTTGTAAGCCACCTCCTTTGTTGATGGACTACATTTTCTAAGGACTCTCCCAATGAATCTCAACCTGGTACCCGCCTTACCAACAATTAATTTTATATGATCATTCCACTTCAAATAGTTCCGCACGCATACTCCCAGATATTTTACAGAAGTAACTGCTACCAGTGTTTGTGCCGCTATCATATAATCATACAATAAAGGATCCTTCTTTCTATGTATTCGCAATACATTACACTTGCCTATGTTAACGGTCAGTTGCCATTCCCTGCATCAAGTGCCTATCCGCTGCAGATCTTCCTGCATTCCGCTACAATTTTCTAATGCTGCAACTTCTCTGTATATTACAGCATCATCCGCGAAAAGCCGTATGGAACTTCGGACACTATCTACTAGGTCATTTATATATATTCTGAAAACCAATGGTCCCATAACACTCCCCTGTGGCACGCCAGAGGTTACTTTAACGTCTGTAGACGTCTCTCCATTGATAGCAACATGCTGTGTTCTGTTTGCTAAAAACTCTTCAATCCAGCCACACAGCTGGTCTGATATTCCATAGGCTCTTACTATGTTTATCAGGTGACAGTGCGGAACTGTATCGAACGCCTTCCGGAAGTCAAGGAAAATGGCATCTACCTGGGAGCCTGTATCTAATATTTTCTGGGTCTCATGAACAAATAAAGCGAGTTGGGTCTCACACGATCGCTGTTTCCGGAATCCATGTTGATTCCTACAGAGTAGATTCTGGGTTTCCAGAAACGACATGATGTGCAAGCAAAAAACATGTTCTAAAATTCTACAACAGATCGACGTCGGAGATATAGGTCGATAGTTTTGCGCATCTGCTCGACGACCCTTCTTGAAGACTGGGACTACCTGTGCTGTTTTCCAATCATTTGGAACCTTCCGTTCCTCACTGAATTAGTTCGTCTGCGGCCGATGATTCCAAACTGTCATCATTGCTGGTTCCCTAGCATTAACAACTAAATTATGACCCATTAAATAATACTCTAATGTCACTCAGCGGAATGACAACTTGCTCAGCGAAAAGTTAATTGGGTGGTGGCGAGGGGGGGGAAGGGGGGGGGGGAAGCACAGACAGCATAATGATACATAGCACATGATTTACTCTCGACGTGATTCAACACTGGAAGAATTCTCATACCTTTTCTTATTAACCAAATTGTACGGTTGCGAAAGCCTCGGGAATGTTCGGGATCTCTTTGCATAAACTGTGAGATGATTCCATAATTTCCTATGACATTCTTTTATTTCTCCGGACAAAGTTAACTGGTTCAACTCACAGTTTTACTTTTACAAATAGGACATCAAAACAACAGCGAATACTTCCCTAACATGCTATTGTTTAAGATTCTAACACTCGAGGAGGAAGTGAAGTAATCGTCCGTGACGAAGGAAAAATATTACTCTCTTGCATTCCTCACACGTACATAAGGAAAACCTGACTTGCTGTCAATTGCCGTTCACTATTCTGTAACACTGCTGACAGAGTTGAGACGTTACACAGCCTAATATAGAACTGAGAGCCAACGAAACTCTTATCAAACCCGAAAATCTCTGTGCAACGCGGTAACAAAACGTGTCCCTATTCCACATGAGCTAAAGCTAACACAAATCAAAACGATAAATCATAAAACTAACACACTCTTATACCTTTCTTCCAAGACCACACAGAAATCCTCTGACGAAGACGTCCGCTAACTTGACCAGTTCCCCCACAAGTGACTCGGAAAAAATGTTGACGAAAAGACTCCTCTGTCCTTAAAAGTCGGTTGTGGGGAAGGGGAATTCGTTAGGTTTAAAAATGACTAAGCAAAATCTCTCGCTCCCGTTCTAATTTTCTCCTCTTTACTGCGTCTATCTCCTTCTGTATCGTATCTACCACTACAATGTCCAGATAAATGCCGTTCCATTTAGAAAAGTATGGGGGGGGGGGGGGAGAGGGTAGTGGAGAGATTCGTTACTTTTGAAGTAAACAACCACTCCCTCGAATGTCTCTTCAGGTTTGCTGCCGGATACTAAAATCAACTCAACTCAGTTCAATATTTCGGCGATCAACCTGTTCGCTATCTTCAGGAGAACGCTGCTTCTGTTGCTGAGTCCTGCTGAGAACTGATGCGGAACAGTTGGATTGCCGAAATGTTGAATCGATTTTAGTATCCGGCAGCAAACCCGAAGAGACTTTAAAGATTTATTAAGCCCGGAAAGCGTACGGAGTTAAACCACTCCCTCGCTTCAGGCTTCGCTTTCTCTATTTTTCTCAGGGCCTGTTCCCCTGTATGTCGTGACCAGAACGGTCCCTCACGTTAAAAAGTGTAAGGGGGGGATTCGATCGGTTTAAAACTCCCAGCCAACTTTCTCACTCCGCGCATGTTATGCCCCGTTCCATTCTCAGCATCCACGCTGCATTAATTTTCAAATACGCACCCACTCATTCAACGAGGCTCCCACATGGAAAACAGGATATAGAAAATTAAAAATAGCACCCATCGGAATAAATGAAATAACGGACCTACCACAGCCCTTCTACTCCCAGCGGTCTAGTGCAGTCTTGCAAGGGTAAACGTTCAATGTCACAGACTCAATAACATAGTAGCAAGTGACAAAATTTGTCAAATTATGTGAAACGAAACGATGGACACGTTCAACTTGAAAACCTGTGTCTCTTATTTAAGCCGTTAACTATACGTAAATCGACTGCTTCTTTAATTGTAGAGTCCAAGGACGTGGAGGCGTACGGGAGGATCTTGGTCACTCAGTAGCTCATACTGTGTCCCGTATCACGATAGTGTTAAGGGAACTACCGACAAACTATCATCCTCTCTTCCTCCTCCACTTACTGGGACTCCGCCATTTATTTCAGAAAAAAGAAATACTTTTTGGCACAACGTATGAACAGAAACAGTATCGACTGCCAGTTGCTCATAGGAGTCTGAAATACAGTCGTAAATTCTCAATGTATCAAATATGATACATCCAGTAAAATACAATTGTAATGGATTAAAGTCAATTGTTGAAATGTGTGTCAAATGGTTCAAATGGCTCTTAGCACTATGGAACTTAACTGCTGCGGTCATCAGTCCCCTAGAACGTAGAACCACTTAAACCGAACTAACCTAAGGATATCACACACATCCATGCTCGAGGCAGGATTCCAACCTGCGACCGTATCGGTCGCGCGGTTCCAGACTGTAGCGCCTAGAACCGCTCGGCCACCCCGGACAGCTGTGTGAAATCTTATGGGGCTTAACTGCTAAGGTCATCAGTCCTAACCTTACACAATACTTAACCCAAATTACCTTAAGGACTAAGACACACACCTATGCCCGAGGGAGGAACCGAACCTCCGCCTGGACCAGCCGCTCAGTCAATGACTGCATAGCCTTAGACCGCTCAGGTAATCCCGTGCGGCGATTAAAGTCAACTTTCACATCATTTTATTTATTACGCTTGAATCAGGGAAATGTTCACAAATAAGGTAGTATGAAAGTATCCATAGAAAACTATATTTCAGAAAACGAATAGTAAAATTGCAATAATGTGCCACTGTGTTTGTATAACCATGCTATTTTCCGCATGGTTTACTTTAAAAAACCCACTGATGATGGTGATATTTGTCGCCGAAACTAGTTTGGGAAAATAAAGAAATAAACAAATAAGAAGGTGTTTTGCAGCACGGAACCGCGGGACTGCTACGGTCGCAGGTTCGAATCCTGCCTCGGGCATGGGTGTGTGATGTCCTTAGGTTAGTTAGGTTTAAGTAGTTCTAAGTTCTAGGGGACTTATGACCTAAGATGTTGAGTCCCATAGTGCTCAGAGCCATTTGAACCATTTTTTTGTGTTTTGCATCAAGGCGGACTCAGTTTCTGATATTGCTGTTTTTCCATTGCCATTAATGGTAGTTGGTGAATGTCGCCACGAGATACATTGGCCCAGTTGCCCCTAATTCGGTACAGTCAATGTTTTCACTATTTATCTTTTTTTACTTCTTTTTAGGTTTCCCCTAAGGTAACTTGTAGCTTAAGAGCAAGTTGTTTTCCAACGCCGTTTTACATGACAGTCGGGCTCCATACTTAAAGCTTTCAGCGTTAAACCAAGTTAAGTTCTAAATTTTTTTCAAATTTGCTCACCACTTAGCGATATTAGGCCCACTGTTCGCAAGGATCACTTATTTGAGCTGTAACTAATTCCTTATTGTTCCAGTCACATAATGTGCTAACCGCGTGAAACGCGTAATTGGAATTAATTAAACAATTACATAATTGCAACACAGACTGTTCACTCTTTTGAATCATTTATCTACTGTTGCTGCATTTGCCATATTTGACTGGAATGGGATATATTCCGTAAGACTGCACTGGACTTGCGGTATGTTTTTGAAGGCCACAGGCAGTTGTGAGTTACCACCTTGGGAGCAATCATTTAACCAGTAAATCTCGCACTTGATTACCTGCCCAATGCGTCTACAAAATTGATTTTGCCCATTGACTTTGTTTGCTGGTGATAGCCTGCGTTAGAGTTTATCACATTTGACAGAATCTAAATGAACTTGAAAGCTGAAATAATATTAATGATATTGTGTCCCTGTCGTTACTTTATTCAGTTATACACTCCTGGAAATTGAAATAAGAACACCGTGAATTCATTGTCCCAGGAAGGGGAAACTTTATTGACACATTCCTGGGGTCAGATACATCACATGATCACACTGACAGAACCACAGGCACATAGACACAGGCAACAGAGCATGCACAATGTCGGCACTAGTACAGTGTATATCCACCTTTCGCAGCAATGCAGGCTGCTATTTTCCCATGGAGACGATCGTAGAGATGCTGGATGTAGTCCTGTGGAACGGCTTGCCATGCCATTTCCACCTGGCGCCTCAGTTGGACCAGCGTTCGTGCTGGACGTGCAGACCGCGTGAGACGACGCTTCATCCAGTCCCAAACATGCTCAATGGGGGACAGATCCGGAGATCTTGCTGGCCAGGGTAGTTGACTTACACCTTCTAGAGCACGTTGGGTGGCACGGGATACATGCGGACGTGCATTGTCCTGTTGGAACAGCAAGTTCCCTTGCCGGTCTAGGAATGGTAGAATGATGGGTTCGATGACGGTTTGGATGTACCGTGCACTATTCAGTGTCCCCTCGACGATCACCAGTGGTGTACGGCCAGTGTAGGAGATCACTCCCCACACCATGATGCCGGGTGTTGGCCCTGTGTGCCTCGGTCGTATGCAGTCCTGATTGTGGCGCTCACCTGCACGGCGCCAAACACGCATACGACCATCATTGGCACCAAGGCAGAAGCGACTCTCATCGCTGAATACGACATGTCTCCATTCGTCCCTCCATTCACGCCTGTCGCGACACCACTGGAGGCGGGCTGCACGATGTTGGGGCGTGAGCGGAAGACGGCCTAACGGTGTGCGGGACCGTAACCCAGCTTCATGGAGACGGTTGCGAATGGTCCTCGCCGATACCCCAGGAGCAACAGTGTCCCTAATTTGCTGGGAAGTGGCGGTGCGGTCCCCTACGGCACTGCGTAGGATCCTACGGTCTTGGCGTGCATCCGTGCGTCGCTGCGGTCCGGTCCCAGGTCGACGGGCACGTGCACCTTCCGCCGACCACTGGCGACAACATCGATGTACTGTGGAGACCTCACGCCCCACGTGTTGAGCAATTCGGCGGTACGTCCACCCGGCCTCCCGCATGCCCACTATACGCCCTCGCTCAAAGGCCGTCAACTGCACATACGGTTCACGTCCACGCTGTCGCGGCATGCTACCAGTGTTAAAGACTGCGATGGAGCTCCGTATGCCACGGCAAACTGGCTGACACTGACGGCGGCGGTGCACAAATGCTGCGCAGCTAGCGCCATTCGACGGCCAACACCGCGGTTCCTGGTGTGTCCGCTGTGCCGTGCGTGTGATCATTGCTTGTACAGCCCTCTCGCAGTGTCCGGAGCAAGTATGGTGGGTCTGGCTCTGAGCACTATGGGACTTAACAGCTGTGGTCATCAGTCCCCTAGAACTTAGAACTACTTAAAGCTAACTAACCTAAGGACATCACACATCCATGCCCGAGGCAGGATTCGAACCTGCGACCGTAGCAGTCGCGCGGTTCCGGACTGCGCGCCTAGAACCGCGAGACCACCGCGGCCGGCTATGGTGGGTCTGACACACCGGTGTCAATGTGTTCTTTTTTCCATTTCCAGGAGTGTAGTAAGACGATAGTAACCAGTTCTAGGTTTTTCTTTTGTAAATTGCCTTACGATCTAATTTATTTTAATTATCAAAATTATTGTGGAGTTACACTCTTTGTGTAAACCAAGTTGACCACACGAAGCATGTGGTGTAATCATCAAAGTAGCCCTCAGCTATTCTTTTCAGGAAGATTTCACAGAGAGTTAATATGAATTTAGTATACCAGTGTGTGGTAATTACATGACGGACAGGATTGTGCTACGAACGTAACTTCTTTGGGTGAAAATTGAATCGGTTGGTTGTGGTTAATTTCCTCTTGCATATGTTTCAGCGTTCTTCGTGTGTTATTTTATGAATGCAGTGTTGTATGGAGTCTCCCAATCTTGGCTCCCTATTTGATGTGTTCCGTAAGATTACAAACTCACATTACACAATCCTAAATAAGGCACCAGTTTAGTTATGAATCAAGTTTAATATGCTGAAATTTCAATGATCAATGTTAAAATAAATTTCCAAACATAAATTGATTTATTTATATTCTCTTATATATATATATATATATATATATATATATATATATATATATATATATATATATATATCACCGGTTGTCGTATGACTATTAAAAGATTGTAATTAATGTTAGTCTGGTTGGGAATTTGGTAAGCTAGACTGGATACCTGGTGAAACAGTTGCTCAGTAATGCAAGGTTAACTTCCCCACATAGCTCACAGCTCTTAACACGCTTTTATTGGCTGTCGGCACCGCTTTCATAGCAAATTAAACCAACAATATTACACATTAGCGGAATCAATGGGTTGTCCCATCCATATAGTACTTTTCAAACAAGTGTGGCAGTTTAGCCTCTCAAACTAAGATTCTGGGCTATTCTGCTCTTGGGCACTGATGCTGGTTGTTTCCTCTACTGGCGGCTGTCTCTGGACCTCCAGTGCTGGGTTTTGGGGGGAATGTATGCGTCGTAACTGCGGTAGTGCGATTCATATTCTGAGCAACTTGTTACTTGCTTAACCTGGTGCACACCCTAGCTGGTTCTTCTGAGTGTGATGGCTTTATCGTGATGCACAAAGATCACACTAGTGACCATTCTCTTATTATTCAGTGAAGGTAACGAGCATTGCACTCGCTCGTCTTCTTTGATTACAAATCTGTTTGTTGACAACGGAGAGTTGTGTGGATTCCCCCTAGGATTGAAAGTTTGTTTTGTGTTGTTCCACGACTGGCTAACAACCTTGCAGCAACATTGCATACAACCGCCAATCATTAAGAAATTTTAAAACGCTATGTATTAAATTACGTCACACCTACGTTTGCCACTGACAATGCATTTGTGTTGTGGGATCACATATGCTGTATGTTCGTGGCAGGAAACGATCAAATACACTACTAGCCATTAAAATTGCTACACCATGAAGAAATGCAGATGATAAACGGGTATTCATTGGACAAATATATTTTACTAGAACTGACATGTCATTACATTTTCACGCAATTTGGGTGCATAGATCCTGAGAAATGAGTACCCAGAACAACCACCTCGGGCCGTAATAACGGCCTTGATACGCCTGGGCATTGGGTCAAACTGAACTTGGATGGCGTGTACAGGTACAGCTGCCCATGCAGCTTCAGCACGATACCACAGTTCATCAAGAGGAGTGACTGGCGTATTGTGACGAGTCAGTTGCTCGGCCACCATTGACCAGACGTTTTCAGTTGGTGAGAGATCTGGAGAAAGTGCTGGCCAGGGCAGCAGTGAAACATTTTCTGTATCCAGAAAGGCTCGTGCAGTACCTGCAACATGCGGTCGTGCATTATCATGCTGAAATGTAGGGTTTCGCAGGGATCGAATGAAGGGTACAGCCACGGGTCGTAACACATCTGAAATGTAACCATGACGCCGGGTGATAAGCCAATATGGCGATTACGAATACACGCTCCCAATGTGCGTTCACCGCCATGTCGCCAAACACGGATGCGACCATCATGATGCTGTAAACAGAACCTGGATTCATCCGAAAAATGGCGTTTTGCCATTCGTGCACCCAGGTTCGTCGTTGAGTAGAGCATCGCAGGCGCTCCTGTGTGTGATGCAACGTCAAGGGTAACCCCAGCCATGGTCTCCGAGCTGATAGTCCATGCTGCTGCAAACGTCGTCGTGCTGATGGTTGTCGTCTTGCAAACGCCCCCATCTGTTGACTCTGGGATCGAGACGTTGCTGCACGATCCGTTACAGCCATGCGGATAAGATGCCAGTCATGTCAACTGCTAGTGGTACGAGGCCGTTAGCATCTAGCACCGCGTTCCGTATTACCCTCCTCAACCCACCGATACCATATTCTGCTAACAGTCATTGGATCTCGACCAACGCGAGCAGCAGTGTCGCGATATGTTAAACCGCAATCGTGATAGGCTATAATCCGACCTTTATCAAAGTCGGAAACGTGATGGTACGCATCTCTCCTCCTTACACGAGGCACCACAACAACGTTTCACCAGGCGACGCCGGTCAACTGCTGTTTGTGTATGAGAAATCGGTTGGAAACTTTCCTCATAGCACATTGTAGGTGTTGCCACCGGCGCCAGCCTTGTGTGAATTCTCTGAAAAGCTAATCATTTGCGTATCACAGCATCTTCTTCGTGTCGGTTACATTTCGCGTCTGTAGCATATCATCTTCGTGGTGTAGCAATTTTAATGGCCAGTAGTGTATTATTATTCAGTGAAGGTAACGGGCACTGTACTCGCTCGTCTTGTTTGATTATAAATCTGTTTATTGACTAGGGAGAGTTTGTTTTGTGTTGTTCCACGACCGGCTAACAACATCGCACCAACATTGCATACAACGGCCAGTGATTAAGAAATTTTAAAAAGCTGTGTATTAAATTACGTCACACCTACCTTCGCCACGTAAGATGCAATTGTGATGTACGTTCACATATGCTGTATTTTTGTGTGCAGTAAACAATCAAATAACAATTTCTACATTGATAGATTGAATTAGCCACCTCACACATGCACGGTTCGATCTTAAAATCGAATTTCAAAGTAAAATCCTAGATCTAGCTACTACCTTGCCTCGCGCACGTCCTGTGTGTGCGGTTCCTGTAACTAACCGAGGCGCCCCCAAGCAGCCGCCGCAGTCTGCAGACGGTATTAGCTGTTTCTGCAGGCGGTGTATCGGTGGGAGTGCTTCAATTAAAAGCGCGGCGGCGCGCCGGGCGCCAGCAAACACGCCGCAGCCGCTTCTTCCCTGAATTAATCCCCCGGGCTGCTGGGCGGGATAGAGAGAGGGAGGAGAGGAGCGCCTCTAGCGGCAGTTACGCCAATTAGCGGCCGCGGATCCGAATTACTGGCCGCCCCGGGAGTCTCACGTCTAGCCAATTATCCTAAGCACTTACCTCGGGCGAACCAGGCCTCAGGTGTCTCAGCGAGCCGGCGCAGAAATCACTACTCCCACGGTCTGTAGGCGGCTACTCCGAGCGGGAAGGGCTTACCTGTTCTGACATTTCCTCTGCGAGTGGTGCCAGTCAAGTGCCTGAGGTAACTGGCGCTCGGGGCAAGCTTAGACATTATTACATTTTATACAGGCTCTAAAACAACAAGTTGTGTGAAATTTTTGATTGTTTAGAGGAGAATTACTTTTTTTTAAGTAACAAAAAATTTTACAGATGATCCTCCTGAAACGTCCCCTTAGAACAATTATACACAACTGTGCTTAAACTGACACACAATTTTTTTTTTTTTACCGCAACGCAATCTGACTTTCAAAAATCCCTACAAAAGAATGGCCCTGACTAACATTAATCTATACCTTTCACAAATCACTTACCTCACCAAAAATCTTCGTTACTCGAACTACTGCAATACAGCGAGCGCCACTACTGCCAGCTAAATAACAGATTCGAACTACGGAAGGCATTAACTACTAGTAGGCATAGTTAGCAAATGAAAGATTTTAATAGAGAACAAACATTGTATTTACCTTAATAGTCATAATATATATAGCAGTTCATAACATCCATTCTTACGAATATCAAAACTCCGCCATTTCTCTCCCCACATCCACCACTGCTGGCGGCTCACCTCCAACTGCGCAACGCTACGCGCTGTTCACATCCAGCTGCCGCTGCCCAACACTACAATGGCAGACAACAATGCAAACTAGCCACAGACTGCACACAGCACAGCCAGTGATTTTCATAAAGAGCGCTACGTAACGTTGCCAATAAGAAAACGTAAACAGCCTACTTACACTCTTCCCGCTAGAGATCATTGAAGAATTTGACGTTGGGCTTCTCTTAACTTGGCCTCACACGAAACGAGAGCGTGTTCGTGGGCGAGGAGCTCGTCGAGCTTTGTGACGTCACAGCGTGAAAGACTGAGAGAAGGTGTCCTTCGCAGTCAAACACTTTGTCGAATTTTGCTAGGTCTGCCAAGTACAGGGTGGCGCACGAAATGTTTTACCATTTTGTTTTTGAATATCAACTTTATTGTCAATACAGTCTGAAAGGAACATATACTACAATGAAGAGCTGTCCATGGAGATTTGTTCTAACTCAGCACATGCTCAATATGTCCACCATTTCGTTTTCTAACTTCTTTCAAACACTGAAGTTAGCGATTACCCTACGGCACATGTCTTCCGTAATTTCACTGCAAGCTTGAAGAGTAAGTCTTTTGAGCTCCATTAAATCACGTGGACGTTTCGGGAAAATTTTTTCATTTAGGTACCCCCAAAGAATAAAGTCATATGGATTGAGGTCTGTACTATTGGAGGGCCAATTTTGTCCGTCATTGAAGCGACCTGGAAACCTGAGTGAAATGATCCGCACGTCGAAATGCTCGTGTAAAAACTCCAACATAGTGTTTGCAGTATGTGGCCTTGCTCCATCTTGCATGAACCACTGCGTGTTGAAGGGCAAGGCAGTAACAAGAAGCTGTGGAATGAAGCTATTGCGAAGCATGCTCAAAAAACGCTCGCTGTTTACAGTTTCTTCACAGAAAAAGGTTCCAATAAGTCTGTGACTCGAAATTGCTGCCCACGTCGTAATCCGCGGAGCATAATGTTGTCGTTCACGAAGCACTTGTGGGTTTTCAGTGGCCCAAAAGCGTACATTTTGTTTGTTAACCACACGATCTAAATGAAAATGCGCTTCGTCTGAAAACCAAACGTTGTTGAGAGTTTCTTCCCTATCCTCCTCCGCCTACTGAGCAAGCAGTAGCAACGCCACCTAGAGAGAAGGCCTGAGTGCTGCCTGCGAACAGCATGACGGGTAGCCAAGAGTAGTCATAACAAAAGGAAGCGAGAAGTGTGTTATAACGTTGTGCTGTGCATGGGAGTATGTGAATGCAGCACAACGTAACTGTTTTAGAACGTTTTTAACATTATTTATGTGATGCACAGTTCGAATTTGTGTTAGTGACAGACAAAATGCCGTACAGATGTTGTGTGACCGGGTGTAAAGGCAATTACCCGACGGGACCGAAAGTGCAAGTTTTTTCATTTCCAAAGGAAGAAAAATTATTAGAAAAGTGGAAACGGGCTATCCCAAGGGAAAATTTAACAATCAGCAAAACAACAAAGGTAACTAATTTAAGTTCATTTACGATTATACTGTAATATAAAGTAAACAATGTTAGCCATAACCTTAAATTTACACATCCCCTGGCACTTACTGTGTTAATCTTTTGAGAGTATTGTATTATTATTGTTATTACCGCCACTAATGTACCTTAAATTCTGGGGAAATTAAAGCTAAAAGCGTGTCCACTGCAATTTTGATTTTCTACGTTCTCGCTGAATTCTCAGAAGTTAAAGGACACTAAACGCCAATTTCTGTTGAGTTATGAGCGTATCACTAATATTTACTTACGTATTTTTATTTCCTGTCCGATTTTAGTTGTTTGCTTTCCATGAAAGTGAAGCCTAATACGGAATAAGAGCGAATCATTATGTGGTTCGGCGTTTTCCACGTAATGTGTTTAAAGAGATTGTTTTGTTATTGATTTAGAGAACTGCATTTGAGGAGTTACATTACTATGTCAGCAGACCTGCTCTTCTAAATCTAACACGGCGTTGTGTTTAGCAGGTTTAGATGTTTAGGCCTGTTAGCTTTTCACCATGTTTATCATAGCTTCATTAATTGAAGTTATACATGTATGCAGCTCTCTGTGATTTTACATAGGCTATTATAGGGAGAACTGATATTGGTCTATAGTTACCTTGTATGTCTCTGTCACCATTTTTCTGTATTGAAAGTGTAACTATAATATTAAGGCATTCAGGGAAAGGATTATTATCAATAATTTTATTTACAAAATGGAGCATTGGCTTTCTAATTTTCATAAGTATACATTTTAGAACCGAGTTGCTGTGCCCATGGTAGTTCTCTGTTCTGGAGCTGTTCAGCTTGTTTTCTGAGTTGGGAAGATCTGTAGCAGTAGTTTTTCTCCAAGTGATTCTTTTATTTGTTTTACTCTGTAATTGCAAAAGGAAGGCCCCCACATAAGATGCATCATCACTTTGTGATACAAGGAAACTTTCAGAATTCACAAAATATTCATTCAAGTTAATTGGGACAGTGATTTCTTCCCTTCCTATGTTTGTTTCACTTTTTATCACATTCCAAGATGGTTTTCATTTCTTTTTAGAATTTAAAATGTACTCATTAGCTTTGATTTTTGCTGCTTTAATTTCAAGTATGTACATTTCTCTCAAGCTTATAGAGTTGTTCTTGTTCTTACAACTGCCAGCAGTTATGTTCTTCAACAGCAGTACAATATCCTCATTTTACTGAGTTGTGGTGTGGTTAAATTTTTTAGTGTGTGGTTAGTGATTATGGTATTGCCAGTGTGTCATCACAAGAGAGCTGTTACTGCCTAGTGTGTGCTTCATGATGGAAATGAATGTGTAGAAACTGGTCAGTATAATGGACCATTCAATTAGTTTGAAGTCATTTCTCATTCTTTCAGTGTTCTCTTCATTGAGAATTCTGTATTTAGTTAACATCTTGAAATTATCAGTAGACAGTTTTCCATGTTCGAGCCATATGCCATCATGTCATATATTCCTAATTTGATGGTATCACATTCGGATTATTTCTGCTCATTGCCACGCCATGCTTCCATCCTGATTGGTTTTTTATTTAAGCAACATAAATTCATTGAGCTTACCACATTCAGCAAATACCATTTTTTCTCCTTACTTTTTATTTCTGGGTTAATATCCCCAGTGACAAAAATTTTGTAATGATGTTTTGGAGTCATTAGACTTAAAGTGGAGAACCTTCTTGTGACTGTTTCTTCATCAGTAGCTGGCATTTGGTAAATAGATGCAATAAGAAGTTTGTGAGTGTGAAATGCCACAGCAGATGCTTCAAAAACATAACTTGTTGTCACTGAATAAGCAAATTGTACAAACAAGTTTTTGTCTGTACTTTTAATCCAATGTTCAGTCAAATAGAGATTGCTGCACTTAATTTCATCCAGCCAGTACTGGAATTAAGTAACTATACTACTTAAGGATTGAACATTTACATGTAACAAAATTAACTCATTTTCGCTACAACAAGGAAGTGGGCCTAGTTTTTTTATACTATGTTCTGATGTTCTTTGTCATTGCCAAGACCAATATATCTCTGGCTTTGTCAGGCTCATACATTTCTCTGATCAAGTTCTAATGGTTGAGACATGTGGTACTACTTGCTAGGGCAGGCAAATTTATTATTTCCCATGTTAAATACTTTTTGGGTTAGTTTTAATGAATGAACTGCTCTAGAAAGAGAATGTAGTACTCACAGTGCTCAAGATATTTGCAAAAAGTAATGATAATCTCAACCAGCTTTTTTAATAATGTGACTTGGGAAAGAAGAGGTAGCCTTATATGAATGGTCAGACAGTGAGGTCAAAGATAACTCAACTAATAGTTCCTAAATATCTGCCAGAAATAGTTATAAAATGTAATATTCAGTATTTACATATATGAAAGTTTCTTTTTAATTTAGTCCCTCAGTAATATTAGTTCATTTACTAAGATCATTGTAATTGGTCCTGCATTGTCATGTGGATTATTGGTTGTAGGTGTGTGAACAGCATTTTCACCCTCATGAAATTATAACAACATCTCAAGATACCAGAAGAAATGGAGATGTTCCTCGCACACTTGCAAGACCAAGTTTGCTTTCAACAGCAGTTCCTTCTGTTTTTCCAAACTGCCCTCACTATTTGAGCAAACCTTCAAGCTACAGAATTGGCCCTGAGGTAAAGAGACAGAAACTTGAAGAGCAAAATATTCAGGCAGCTGTTCAGGATAGTCTGAAGGAAAGGGAAATATATTTAAAAGCTCAGTCCATTGCATCACTGTGTGAGTTAAAGGCAAAACTGTCAATGTTAAAGCTATCTGATTTCTGGAGTATGATTACAAAACCTACATCTGTATTGTTTGCAAACATTGAGACAGTTCCTTCTCCTGTAATAAAATATTCTGTTCTTGTTAGTGAAGGCCTTGATGTATCAGTATTTGTCCTGATCAAGCAAAGAAACAAAATAGGACTAAATGGGGACAAGGTTTTAACAAGGGTTTCAAGCATTGTTGAATTAGGTAATATGTTAGACTGTGTGGAAAAAGCTGACATGCAGATTAATGTTCCAAATAATATTGAACAAATTTTGAGTTATGTATGTGACATTCTGCAGACACTTAATTTATCTGAGTATGAAAAGAGCAAAAACATACACTTTATCATTGAACAGTTGAAATTACTATCATCAAAGAAAATTTCATACGCTCCATCATTCATGATATTTTCTTGTTTATCTTACAGTATTTCCCCATGTGCTTATAGGTTTAATAGAGATTATAGTTTTTTTGTAGGCCCTCATCCATCAACAATTCAAAGAGTATGTTCTAATATTAACATAGGCCCCCAGAAAGAGCAATGTGAAAATAATTTTTTATCATATACAAGAGGTAAATTTAAATTTCTTGAACCACATGAATATCATGTCAACCTTTTAATAGATGAGATACATCTAAAAGAATATTTTGACTATAAAGGAGGAAGTGTTGTTGGTATGGTTCATGGTGAATGTTTGACAGGAAATTCTGCATATGTTTTCATGATCAGCAGTATACTGAGTAACTTTAGAGATGTTGTCCATATTTTACCAGTCAAGAAATTAACAGGTGATAATTTGCATCAATGGATCAAAAGAATAATATTGGGTCTTGAAGATACAGGATTCAAAGTACTGTCTGTAATTTCAGATAATAATTCCATTAATAGAAGGGCAATGTCATCATTTTCAAATCCCTCTTCAGTCTCTTATGTGTATAACCATCCTAAAGATTCAATGAGACCATTGTTTTTTGTAATTGACTCTGTACACATTATGAAGTGCATTTGGCATAATTGGTTAAAGCAAAAAAATAATTCCTGTATGATTTATCCCACATTTCAAAAAAATGATTCTTGCATACATTATGCCTGTTTTGATACCTTACTGAGGCTATATGACCTTGAACATGAAAAACTGGCAAAATATTGTTATGGTCTGACTTTGAAAGCTATGAGACCAAATAACTTTGAAAAACAAAATGCTAAACTAGCTCTGCAAATTTTCTGTGATGTCACAGCTAATGCCCTTCAAACACTGGGTCCAAAACACTCCTTAGTTCACTGTATGGAAACAGCAAATTACATTAGTTTGTTTACCAAATGGTGGAAAATAGAGAATGTGAAAACACCATTTAAGGGTAATAGGTTAAACGATGAATTCATGAGCCCTTTAAAACAATGTACAGTAGATGACCCCAAGTATGCATATCTAACAGGAATGTTAGAATGGCTAAGCAGATGGGAAAAAATAAACATTCGATATCCTGAGGGCTCACTAACAAAAGAAACATGTTCGGCATTAATTCAAACAACACAGGCCTTTATAAAATTGTCTGAATATTGTATTAAAGAGTTGCAGTTTTCCTACTTTTTACCTGGAAAATTTCAAACTGATTTGCTCGAAGAGAGATTTGGAAAGTATAGGCAGTTATGTGGAGGCCAGTACAATGTTAGTATCAGGCAGGTGTATGAGGTAGAAAAGAAGCTTCGCTTGCAGTCTGTAATTAGGCTAAATTTCAAATCAACTGCTTTTGGCGAAATAAGTATACAGTCCATACAGGATGTTTTCTCAGATGACCCAAATACTGACATTGAGATTCCTTCCATATATGATGAAATAGTAGTCAATCCATCAGAACTTACTGAAAATTCCAGTGAAGATTTGCCTGTTCTTACATATATAGCAGGGTATTGTTGCTACTCTGTTTTGAAAAATACTAAATGTGAGTTTTGTAAAGATATTCTGGTGTTAGATAACATTTTAGATGATCAAGAAATGTATTCCCTAATACAGAATGTAAGTAGAGGAAAACTACTCATTCCTTGCTCTCAGATTATCAGTGTGGTTGTCACTACTTACCTGACTGTTATGAAATTGTGTCATAAATTTGAAGCTGAGTTCCTTAAAGTACCAAACCAAAGAGAACTGGTTTTTCACCTGGCTTGGAATTCAGTTTTAATGAATGAACTGCTCTGGGAAAGAGAATGTGGTAGTCACAGTGCTCAAGATACTTGCAAAAAAGTAATATGGATATCAACCAATGTATTTCTTAATAATTTTACCAAAAAGAAAAATCAAAGCATTGTGAAGGATGCTGTCCCTAGAAAGAAAAACATATTCAACAGAAGTAAGTGAAGCCTGAATTGAACATTAATTGTAAACAGCATGCTGAATTTATGCAGTTTGAATACATACTGTACACACATGTTGTAAGAATATTTTTATTCATTACTACCCTGTATTTCTCTGAAATATTGTGATTAATAAAGCTATTACTTAAAAAAGAATACTGATTAATTGATCAGTAAATGTGAAATCAACCATTGGTCTGGTTCTTGAAACCTCAGATTTTCATGCATTTTTTGTAAATTTTATTCAAATTTGCTCCAGCTGCCATTAATTTCCATTTTGATGATTTGAAACAAATGCAAACAGTAAGTATCCCACTAGCTCCAGCTATAATACAATTTTTTGGCCTTAATACAGCATTTTTTGAGAATGCAATTTTATCTGAAAAGTTTGTACACTTCTCTTACATGTCCTAAAATTAATTTGTTTTCAACATACATTGGCTTGCTATCACTATCTTTTCCCATAGAAATGTAACCATGTTAGTCAGGTGTTCACCTGCTAGTATTATAATTACAGTGAAATTTTTCACTAACAGAACAGTTTTAGCAGACAAAGACTGTCAAGGTCTAGGGTCAGAAGTAAAGAGCAGGCCCTGTTCTTCCACTTTTGTTTCACACCCTGCAGTTGCTTACTCCAGACTCTTTTTCTATATGAGTTGGGTAGGAAAGTCAACACTGAAAATTTTTCATATTTACTAATTGTGTTTAAACTTGGCAATCATTTCTGTTTGTGTATCATCACAGCCAAGTATTTCCTGATTTTCACCAGTTTCTTCCTGAAAGAAGGTTTCACTTAATTTCAATGTTATTTTGTCAGCTTTATCTTTACAATATTTTTTGAGACGAAACATTTCTTTATTACTGAGGATTTCTGTAATGAAGGCAGATGCTTTCAACAAATACAAGCCTTTTTCAGCATTCACAAACTCAGGGCCATTAGACATACTTCAACTCAGTTGTGCCTTTCCATAAGATTTTTTGCTTTTAATTATCAGTAGTTCAGGTTTTCTTTCATTAGATGATTTCACTCTACATGAAATCTTTCTTAAATACGCAAGCTCAGATTGATCGTCCATGAGTTACATTTCCACAACATTTACTCATGCAGTGTAAGTTTCTTTTGAATGGATTACAACAAAATTTTGACCACTTTTTATCCACAGTTTGTCTTCTTAAGAAATCATAGAGGGATAAATCACAATTATCAAAAAGATGAAACAGACAAGAAATATAAAAATTTAAAATTCATTAGTTTAAAGCAACACTTTTTTGAGATACCATTATTCAAACACAGTAATACCTGACAGTGAAGTTTAGTGCTGGAGTTTTCAGAATGTACTGAATCTCATTGCATTCTGTTTAAAATGCCACTACTACTATTTTAAAAGGCTGCTGTATGTATGCTTGACTCGTGCATTATAAGTGTTGCATTGCTGCAACCTGCTCCCCTTTCTCCCTTTAGTGTTTTGCTAATTTTCTTTCAACATTTGATATCTCTTGAAGCTCATTATTGTGTCAATAAAACTGAATGGTTTTGTTTTATTATTATTTATTCCATAGTATTTATTTTCTATTGTGTTAGTTACAATTCTTAAACCAAACAGCTTTAAGACGCTGATCTGACACCTACTGAAGACACCTTCTAAATAAGGCAAAATGGGTCTGTGTGCACAAGTTAAATAAAAAACACTTAATGTGCAGCTTGCAAAATGCCTTTTTCTTTTAAACTACTGCATTTTATATACATCATCTGCAAAAACTGCTACCACAAGTAACTTGTTTATTTCATTTTAACGTAACTGTCATGAACCAGTCTGCAAAAGTTGTGATACAGTTGGCAAAGCAAATTGCAGTTAAATAAAATTTATTTAAAGAAACTCTAATTTTGAAATTCTAAGGATTAAAAAATTGGGTTTGGAAGAATTCAGCGTTTTTGTGAATCTAGTAAAGTAGCACACATCTTTAAACTGTAGAAGAAACTGAATAAAGTGGTACAAATTTCAGGTCTGTAAGTCAAATGGTTTTGGGGTTGTGACCTTTTTAAGGTTACAAAGCAAGTCAAAAGTGGCAGAATGTTGGTCATTTTAAAAATTAAGAACTCTAAAATAAAAAGCACAAAAAATATTCAATTTTGGATTTTTCATCATTTTGATAGAATAAAATCATCAATGTTAAATTAAATTTTGTATTGATGGATTTCACATGGAGAGATCTTGATGTTTTCATTATTAAACATGCTAATTTGTGTGTAGTTAAGGACATGTGTATAGGCCTAATGAAGCCATCAATCCCGTTACAAGTTTTGGATTTGCAGTGTAAAAACAGGTATGTTTTAATGTATTTGTGTGTGAAATAATTGATATAAGAGAAATTTTGTTGAAATAGCGATGTACGACACTAGAAATAAAACATGTAGCCAGAGAAAAGCGTTTCTAGAAGCTCCTGCCAGTAGAAGCCGCTCTTGGACGGACGGAACTTGTATGACTACTCTTGGCAGGCGAGCTGCTCAGCGCACAGGCCTTCTCTCTAGGTGGCGTTGGCAGTAGTCTCTGCTGCTTGTGTTCTTCAGTGAGCTGTGCACTGGTCATCTTGTTTGGGTACATATGGAGGTCACTTTTAAGAATGCGTTGAACGGAACGTCTGGATATTCCCAGTTGCACTGTTGCCTTTGTACACGATTTCCCGGGACTTCTCTGTACAGCAACTCGTACCGCTTCAATATTCTCCGGCGAACAAACAGGCTTAGGCCGAGGTCGCTTCGCTTCCAATACTGTTCCTTCCTGTACAAATTTATCATACAACCTTGGATGGTCTTCTTGCAAGGGACCCATCGTATGTTAAACTGTAGTCGAAAACGCCTCTGAGTCACAACAAGGCTTTTCGTTTCATGAAAAAGTAACACAATTGCCGATCGTTGCTGTGTCGTCAGTATTCCATTGTCAGCCATTGCTGCTTACTAGTCACCTAGCGGCAGTATCGTGAATCACACGTCATTTCGTAACTCATTTGTTTTTCCAAGCTCTGCTGGTACTTCTGTAGAGATCCCAGCGGGATATCTAATGTGCGTCGTCAATTGTGAAAGAAACGATTGGTAACTATTTCGTGCGCCACCCTATATTTAACCGTGTAAATCTTTTTTAGACGTGTTTGTCAAATAACAACCTTGTTTGACGTGTTTGAGAGAAATTTCGACTAACGGGAAATTGGACAAGATGGCGGATGTAGTTTGTGTTAACGTTTCGCTGCAAATTTTTAGCTAAAAGAATGTTATCAAAATTTATCTCACTACATCGTGAGTTTCCACAACTAAGTGGAAGCTTCTCTTCCAGCCATACATTATGCAGGAAGAGATTAAGAAGAACATCAGTATTCTATGCACACCATACAAGAGGGAGTACATCAAAATAAAAAAGCTGTCTGGGTTTTTCCACGGACGATGTATATGTTCCCACATCGTGGCATTTTAAAGAACTGTCGTTAGAGTCCCGAGTAGAACCACATAAATTTTCGCAAAGGGCCTACTAGGGTTATCTGCTTCAGTGTGAAGTCGAACTAAACCAAAACAAGTTATTAAATGTTGGACTGTCCGTTCGGAGAGCGTTGATGTACACTACTGGCCATTCAAATTGATACACCAAGAAGAAATGCAGATGATAAATGGGTATTCATTGGACAAATATATTATACTAGAACTGACATGTGATTACATTTTCACGCAATTTGGCTGCGTAGATCCTGAGAAATCAGTACCCTTGATACGCCTGGGCATTGAGTCAAACAGAGCTTGGATGGCGTGTACAGGTACAGCTGCCTATGCAGCTTCATCACGATACCACAGTTCATCAAGAGCGGTGACTGGCGTATTGTGACGAGCCAGTTGCTCGGCCACCATTGATCAGACGTTTTCAATTGGTGAGAGATCTGGAGAATGTGCTGGCCAGGGCAGCAGTCGAACATTTTCTGTATCCAGAAAGGCCCGTACAGGGCCTGCAACATGCGGTCGTGCATTATCCTGCTCAAATGTAGCGTTTCGCAGGGATCGAATGAAGGATAGGGCCACGGGTCGTAACACATCTGAAATGTAACGTCCACTGTTCAAAGTGCCGTCAATGCTAACAAGAGGTGACCGAGACGTGTAACCAATGGCACCCCATACCATCACGTCGGGTGATACGCCAGTATGGCGATGACGAATACACGCTTCCAATGTGCGTTCATCGCGATGTCGCCAAAAACCCGGATGCGACCATCATGATGCTGTAAACAGAACCTGGATTCGTCCCAAAAAATGACGTTATGCCATTCATGCACCCAGGTGCGTCGTTGAGTACACCATCACAGACGCTCCTGTCTGTGATGCAGCGTCAAGGATCTCCGAGCTGATTGACCACGCTGCTGCAAACGTGAATAAGCTAATATTGTTAACAAGAAATGGCAGTAAGGAATATAAATATTGAGAGGCCAATGTCAAAATACCCAGACTCGTGAACAGGGGCCGACAAGAGGTTCGTGAACTTACACCACTTATTGCCCGAACCGTCCGTTTCTGATCCAAAATATACTTTTAGAATGGGAAGAGTTACCTCAATACGACATAAGCAATTGAAAATAAGCAAAGTAGACCAATTTTCGTGTCGAACGATCACTAATTTCAGATACCGTTCGAATAGTAAAAATGGCAGCATTAAGTCTTTGAACAAGATCCTGAACGTGGGCTTTACTATCTGTCTGAACACCAAGAAATTTGAACTGTTCAGTTTCAATAATCATATGCCCATTCTGTGAAATTAAAACGTCAGGGTTTGTTGAATTGTGTGTTAGAAACTGTAAATACTGAGTCTTACTGTTATTTAGCGTTAATTTAGTTTCTACAAGCCATGAACTTATGTCATTAACTGCTCTATTTTTTGAAACAGAATCAGTACTGCACACAACATCCTTTACTATCAACCTAGTGTCATCAGCAAACAGAAATATTTTAGAGTTAGCTGTAATACTAGAGTGCATATCATTTACATAAACAAGGAACAGGAATGGCTCCAACATTGATCCCTGGGGCACCCCCACTTGACTGTACCCCACTCAGATCCCACACAAAGTCATTCTCAGCACTGTGAATAATGACCTTTTGCTGTCTGTTACTAAAGTAAGAGAAGAACAAGTTGTGAGCTACTCCCCGTATTCTGTAATGGTCCAACTTCTGGAGCAATATTTTCTGATCAACACAGTCAAACGCCTTAATTCAATCAAATAATATGCCTAAACTTCGGAACCTTTTGTTTAACCAATCGTGTACCTCACAGAGAAAACAAAGTATAGCATTTTCAGTTTTAAACGACTTCTAAAGTTGAACTGTACATTTGATAGCAAATCGTGTGATATAAAATGATCAATTATCCTCACATACACAGCCTTTTCAGCAACTTTAGCAAACACTGATGGCATAGAAATAGGTCTAAAATTGTATACCTTTCCCCTTTCTCCCTTTTTATAAAGAGGCTTTACTACTGTGTACTTAAATCGTTCAGGCCACTGACCATTCCTAAAGGAAAGATTACAAATATGGGCTAAATACAGGGCTATCATGTGCAGCACAGTACTTTAATAATCTGATAGGCACTCCATCATATCCATGAGAGTCCTTAGTCTTCAGTGATTTAATTATTGACTCAATCTCCCCCTTATCTGTATCACAGAGGAGTATTTTAGACATCAATCTTGGAAAAGCATTTGGCAAGAGAGTTACATGATTCCCTGTAGAAATTAAATTTTGCTCATAATATGATTGTTAAATATTGTACATTTCTCTGATTTATCAGTAACAGAAATATTTTTACTATGAACTGACTTTATATCGTCAACCTTGTGCTGCTGACCAGACACTTCCTTCACATCTGACCATATGGTTTTAATTTTTTTTTTCTATTTGCATACCACATACACCTTGTCTTCCTAATAACATTTTAAGCACTTTTCAGTACTGTTTGTAATGAACTACTGTAGCTTAATTGTGACTACTTCTAACATTTTGATACAATTCCTGCTTTGTTCTACATGATATCCTTATCCCACTAGTCAACCACCCAGACTGCCTTTTACTGCTAGTACCCCGTTTAGAACGTTCTAATTCAAAAACAACTCTCGAAAAGCATGAGAAATGTGTTAAGAAAAGCATTATATTTGTCAGCTATGTTATCAGCACTATAAACATCCTGCTGCTCTTGTTTCTTGACGAGGTTTAAAATACTCTCTACTGTAGCTGGATTAGCTTTCCTACATAGTTTGTTATTATATGTGACATTTGTTTGAGCACAAAAGCCCTTTAGTGTTAAAATTTGTGCATCGCGGTCTGGAAGGCCATTCACTCTTTTACAAACAGAATGCCCATCTAACAATGAAGAAGAATAAAAATATTGTCTATGGCCATGCTTCCGTTCTCCTGCACACTAGTTGGAAAAATTACAGTCTGCATCAGATCATATGAATTTAGAAGATCTACCAACATCCTTTTTCTTGCACCATCATATACACTCCTGGAAATTGAAATAAGAACACCGTGAATTCATTGTCCCAGGAAGGGGAAACTTTATTGACACATTCCTGGGGTCAGATACATCACATGATCACACTGACAGAACCACAGGCACATAGACACAGGCAACAGAGCATGCACAATGTCGGCACTAGTACAGTGTATATCCACCCTTCGCAGCAATGCAGGCTGCTATTCTCCCATGGAGACGATCGTAGAGATGCTGGATGTAGTCCTGTGGAACGGCTTGCCATGCCATTTCCACCTGGCGCCTCAGTTGGACCAGCGTTCGTGCCGGACGTGCAGACCGCGTGAGACGACGCTTCATCCAGTCCCAAACATGCTCAATGGGGGACAGATCCGGAGATCTTGCTGGCCAGGGTACTTGACTTACACCTTCTAGAGCACGTTGGGTGGCACGGGATACATGCGGACGTGCACTGTCCTGTTGGAACAGCAAGTTCCCTTGCCGGTCTAGGAATGGTAGAACGATGGGTTCGATGACGGTTTGGATGTACCGTGCACTATTCAGTGTCCCCTCGACGATCACCAGTGGTGTACGGCCAGTGTAGGAGATCGCTCCCCACACCATGATGCCGGGTGTTGGCCCTGTGTGCCTCGGTCGTATGCAGTCCTGATTGTGGCGCTCACCTGCACGGTGCCAAACACGCATACGACCATCATTGGCACCAAGGCAGAAGCGACTCTCATCGCTGAAGACGACACGTCTCCATTCGTCCCTCCATTCACGCCTGTCGCAACACCACTGGAGGCGGTCTGCACGATGTTGGGGCGTGAGCGGAAGACGGCCTAACGGTGTGCGGGACCGTAGCCCAGCTTCATGGAGACGGTTGTGAATGGTCCTCGCCGATACCCCAGGAGCAACAGTGTCCCTAATTTGCTGGGAAGTGGCGGTGCGGTCCCCTACGGCACTGCATAGGATCCTACAGTCTTGGCGTGCATCCGTGCGTCGCTGCGGTCCGGTCCCAGGTCGACGGGCACGTGCACCTTCCGCCGACCACTGGCGACAACATCGATGTACTGTGGAGACCTCACGCCCCACGTGTTGAGCAATTCGGCGGTACGTCCACCCGGCCTCCCGCATGCCCACTACACGCCCTCGCTCAAAGTCCGTCAACTGCACATACGGTTCACGTCCACGCTGTCGCGGCATGCTACCAGTGTTAAAGACTGCGATGGAGCTCCGTATGCCACGGAAAACTGGCTGACACTGACGGCGGCGGTGCACAAATGCTGCGCAGCTAGCGCCATTCGACGGCCAACACCGCGGTTCCTGGTGTGTCCGCTGTGCCGTGCGTGTGATCATTGCTTGTACAGCCCTCTCGCAGTGTCCGGAGCAAGTATGGTGGGTCTGACACACCGGTGTCAATGTGTTCTTTTTTCCATTTCCAGTGTACAAAATTTATATTGAAGTCACCACATATAACTAATTTCTGGTACTTCCTATAAAGTGAATCACGAATCCTCTCTAGCTTGAGTAGAAATACTCTGAAATCAGAGTTAGGGGACCTATAAACAACAAAAATTAGAAAATTAGTTTTACTAAATTCAACTGCCCCTGCACAACATTCAAGTATCTTTTCAGGGCAGTGCAGGGAAACGTCTATGGTCTCATATGGAATACTGGCCAACCCCCACCCCACAAGGAACTCCTTAAAAAACAGCCAGATAATCTGTATTCTGGTAAAGGAAGCCTCTGTACTGCCAAATTATTTAAGTGGTGCTCTTCTATACCAGTAATTTGAAAGTCAACATCTATAAGCAGTTCACTAACTTTATCCCTAATACCGCATATTTTTTGATGAAAGATGCTAATTCCTTCTCTACTTGGAAACATGACATCCTCTGGTGGGACTTCCTTTAAACAGGTATACCTATTAGCTGACTTCAATCTAAAATATTTGCAGCTCTAACACCAACTAGTACAGGAAGTTATCCCTGAGTGATCTCACCACCAGCCACTACACTGTCACCTACAAGTTTGCCAACCTCCACTTCCCAAACGTATTGAGGTGCAGGCCATGCCTAGTGAAACCCGATATACTGATACACTCATCTGACACCGCTGAAGTGTGACCCATTCCCTAGGCCATCAACGCCTTCTCCAGCCCCATGTTAACGTGCCTAACAGACGCATCAAGATGAGGCCGGTCAGGACATTGAAACGGTTGCACGAAATGCACATTAGTGCCACCAGTTTGAGTAGATATTTTGACCAGGTCACCATCTACATCATATTTCCCATCCCTATCAAGACCATTCCCTCCTCCACCCACTATCACTACCCGATCCTCCGTAAAATTCCTACATAACTCCCCTATGCTGTCACATGAGCCAACCCTGCACTAGGCTACACAATACTGGTGACATGGTAGTCACTCCCCAACACTTCCTGCAACTGCTGGCCCACACCTCTACCGTTCTAATTACCTAGCAGCAGAACCTTCTTCTTTCTGTTAGACTTTGCAACTGACGTAGGCCTCCTACCTACTGAGGACTGCTGCATGTTCCCTACACCTACAACTACAAGTGGCTCTCTCCACTCAACTCTGACAGTTGGTCAAATCTACTGCATAAACGCAAAGTACGAGGCGCATTCAAGTTCTAAGGCCTCCGATTTTTTTTCTAATTAACTACT
Source organism: Schistocerca cancellata (assembly GCF_023864275.1). NCBI lineage: Eukaryota > Metazoa > Arthropoda > Insecta > Orthoptera > Acrididae > Schistocerca > Schistocerca cancellata. The sequence goes on from NC_064626.1 coordinate 1,214,154,398, forward strand.
CACCCGAAATCGATGAAACTGGCGTTACTTCTCGACGTAATCTCCCTGCAGACGTACACTTTCTTCACAATTCTGACGCCATGATTCCATGGCAGCGGCGAAGGCTTCTTTAGGAGTCTGCTTTGACCACTGGAAAATCGCTGAGGCAATAGCAGCACGACTGGTGAATGTGCGGCCACGGAGAGTGTCTTTCATTGTTGGAAAAAGCCAAAAGTCACTAGGAGCCAGGTCAGTTGAGTAGGGAGCATGAGGAATCACTTCAAAGTTGTTATCACGAAGAAACTGTGGTGTAACGTTAGCTCGATGTGCGGGTGCGTTGTCTTGGTGAAACAGCACACGCGCAGCCTTTCCCGGACGTTTTTGTTGCAGTGCAGGAAGGAATTTGTTCTTCAAAATATTTTCGTAGGATGCACCTGTTACCGTGCTGCCCTTTGGAACGCAATGGGTAAGGATTACGCCCTCGCTGTCCCAGAACATGGACACCATCATTTTTTCAGCACTGGCGGTTACCCGAAATTTTTTTGGTGGCGGTGAATCTGTGTGCTTCCATTGAGCTGACTGGCGCTTTGTTTCTGGATTGAAAAATGGCATCCACATCTCATCCATTGTCACAACCGACGAAAAGAAAGTCCCATTCATGCTGTCATTGCACGTCAACATTGCTTGGCAACATGCCACACGGGCAGCCATGTGGTCGTCCGTCAGCATTCGTGGCACCCACCTGGATGACACTTTTCGCATTTTCAGGTCGTCATGCAGAACCCACAGAAATGCCAACTCTGGAGGCGATCTGTTCAACAGACATTTGGCGATCCCCCAAAACAATTCTCTCCACTTTCTCGATCATGTCGTCACACCGGCTTGTGCGAGCCCGAGGTTGTTTTGGTTTGTTGCCACACGATGTTCTGCCTTCATTAAACTGTCGCACCCACAAATGCACTTTCGACACATCCATAACTCCATCACCACATGTCTCCTTCAACTGTCGATGAATTTCAATTGGTTTCACACCACGCAAATTCAGAAAACGAATGATTGCACGCTGTTCAAGTAAGGAAAACGTCGCCATTTTAAGTATTTAAAACAGTTCTCATTCTCGCCGCTGGCGGTACAGTTCCATCCGCCATACGGTGCTGCCATCTCTGAGACGTATTGACAATGAACGCGGCCTCATTTTAAAACAATGTGCATGTTTTTATCTCTTTCCAGTCCGGAGAAAAAAAATCGGAGGGCTTAGAACTTGAATTCACGTCGTATATGCCAACTTCTTGCCAACTGCCAGTTCCCATTCCCCCACCACCCTTCACCCAACTCAACCTATTTAGTTCCTCCTTTGCGCATTGTAACTGCACCTGAAGGGCACAGATCTTACGCTCCTGCTCCTCTATCAACTTATTTCTACTACAGATTCTGCATTCTCCGGAGAGGGTCTCGCTGGAATGCCCACTGGCTTCCCCACTGCAATCCCCCCAATGAAACTACTTTGAACAAATCTCACACGATAACTCATTACCTACAAACCTACGACAGAGCCCACACTTCTCACTCATGGCAAAATTTTACAGTTATTGAAAAAAACTATACGTTATGTTACCTAAGTTCAGTTAAACCAGAAGAACTATTTACAGAAGTATCAATAACGGTCTCGAAAATCTCTCTCTATTAACAAAGCAATTACTTATATTAATGCTACTAAACTACAACCATTACCAGTACCAACAAAACTTCACAAAATTATTAGCTAACACCGAAAATTCGAGCGGCCACTGGATCAGTCAACGAATTTACAACACTGAATGAAAATTTTACTGAAATATTTCTCTAGAAACAATAAGAAACGTCAGCCGAAAACTAAAGTACTAAATTTACCAAACGACTTCAACGCACAGAATAATCTAAAAAACAGCGAGCGAACATATCCAAAAGTTTATTATATCGTTATTTCGCCACAAACAGCACGAAACACCGCTGAAAACTATTAAATTTAATAACTGTATAACAGTGTACGAATACCTTCGTCAGTACTTAGTTTTATAACAGCTACAGCTGCAACTGCACGCCGCAAAATATAAAAACTCGCACCGCTGGTTGCGGCGCTTTGCGAGACAAGTAACTATGGCTTGGACGTATAGTTCTAATTGCAATTCCAACTCTCCCCAGTTTCCCCAATCCTAGACAGTGTTGTTGTTGATCATACACCTCGAATTTATCAAATGAAATGTTGATTTCTGCATTTTATGTGAATTATTTTCGAATACAGGAGAAATCGGGGCATACACGCTTTTCCACATTGCTAAAGTATCGTTACTTGTTTTGGAAATGCTGTAACAGTATGGCATAGGCTATATTTCCTCTAAGTATTCTCTCATCAGGTAGAAAATCTGCTGTACTTAGCTTAATATCTACTATGCTCTGCATCACAGGACTAGAATATTAAACTCATTTTTGGCTGAGAGTGCTACGATCTACCTCCTTCTCAGGATGCTTCCTGAACTTCGAACTCTCTTAAAGTAACAAAATGCTTCACCACATAGAAAGTCTCTTAAGGTAACAGCACAATGAAGTTGTAAATATCAGGTTTATGGACTGCGTCACTTTATAAATTCGATAATACAGCTGATTTTATTATGATAGCTATCCCTCCGTTTGTAGGTGGGAGATTGAAATTGCATTAAAACATCTCGCCAACTTACATTTCTCATAAGGTCCATGATGATAAGATACGAGAAATTACTGCTTCTAAGAAGGCGTATATTCACAATTTTTCCCTCGCTCTATTCGCTAATGGAATGGGAAAGGGAAATTTCGATCTCCCACTGACCAGCGAGAGAATACCATCGTTATAAAATCAGCTATATGACCGAATTTATTAAGTGGTACATAGAATAAACGTGATATTTACAATTACTATTTGCTTTCACCTTAAGACTTCGTATATGATGAAGACATTGATTACTTTAAGAGAGTTCAAAAGTGAGGGAGCATCCTTGGCACAGGTGGATCGAAGCACTCTGTGATGAGTCAAAATGGGTTCAATATACCAGTTTGGTGATGCAGAGCATAGTAGATATTAAGCTAATTACAACAGACTTTTTTATCTGATGAGAGAATATTTAGAGGTAATATAGTCTTTAATAAGTCATGGCTGCAAAATACTAACGCGAATTCTTTACAGACGAATGGAAAAACTGGTAGCAGTCCACCTCGGGGAAGATCAGTTTGGATTCCGAAGAAATATGGGAACACGTGAGGCAATTCTGACTCTTCGACTTATCTTAGAAGCTAGATTAAGAAAAGGCAAACCTACGTTTCTAGCATTTGTAGACTTGGAGAAAGCTTTTGACACTGTTGACTGGAATACTCTCTTTCGAATTCTGAAGGTGGCAGGGGTAAAATACAGGGAGCGAAAGGCAATTTACAATTTGTACAGAAACCAGATGGTAGTTATAAGAATCGAGGGACATAAAAGGGAAGCAGTGGTTGGGAAGGGAGTGAGACAGGGTTGTAGCCTCTCCCCGATGTTATTCAATCTGTATATTGAGCAAGCAGTAAAGGAAACAAACGAAAAATTCGGTGTAGGTATTAAAATACGTGGAGAAGAAATAAAAACTTTGAGACTTCCTGGCAGATTAAAACTGTGTGCCCGACCGAGACTCGAACTCGGGACCTTTGCCTTTCGCGGGCAAGTGCTCTACCATCTGAGCTACCGAAGCACGACTCACGGCCGGTACCCACAGCTTTACTGCTGCCAGTATCTCGTCTCCTACCTTCCAAATTTTACAGAAGCTCTCCTGCGAACCTTGCAGCACTAGCACTCCTGAAAGAAAGGATATTGCGGAGACATGGCTTAGCCACAGCCTGGGGGATGTTTCCAGAATGAGATTTTCACTCTGCAGCGGAGTGTGGGTTTGCTCTGTTGTGACCCATTTCCTGTCTGCATGTCAAGAGTCAGCACTGTCTTTCCGTTGGAAGGACAACATTACTTCTACAAGACTGCATGGAAATCAAGTACTTCCGTGTGCATTTTCATTTATTGCTCTGACTTTGTGCATAAAATGGTAATTAATACTGTGATGAATGATGAGGACTGTCTTTATGGGACTGTGAGAAAATTTTAGCTTTTGGCCAACATTGTATCAATAAGTATGTGCATTTGATATCTTTGTTATTGTAATTATGAAAAATTTTATCAAATCATTATTGGCCACTGCCCAAAACAATTTGTAAAATTGGGGAGCATGGGGGCTATGTAAGTAGGCTTTTTATGTTTTCTTATTGGCAACGTTACATAGCGTTCTGTATGAAAATCGCTGGCTGTGCTGTGTGCAGTCTGTGGCTAGTTTGCATTGTTGTCTGCCATTGTAGTGTCAGGCAGCTGGGTGTGAACAGCGCGTAGCATTGCGCAGTTGGAGGTGAGCTGCCGGCAGTGGTGGATGTGGGGAGAGAGATAGCGGAGTTTTGAAATTTGTAAAACTGGATGTCATGAACTACTATACATATTATGATGTTAAGGTAAATACATTGTTTGTCCTCTATTAAAATCTTTCATTTGCTAACTATGCCTATCAGTAGTTAGTGCCTTTTGTAGTTTGAATCTTTTATTTAGCTGGCAGTAGTGGCGCTCGCTGTATTGCAGTAGCTTGAGTAACGAAGATTTTTGTGAGGTAAGTGATTTGTGAAAGGTACAGGTTAATGTTAGTCAGGGCCATTCCTTTGTAGGGATATCTGCAAGTCAGATTGCGTTGCGCTAAAAAAATATTGAGTGTCAGTTTAAGCACAGACTTGTATAAATGTTCAAAGGGGACGTTTCAGTGTGTGATGTCCTTAGGTTAGTCAGATTTAAGTAGTTCTAAGTCTAAGGGACTGTTGACCTCAGATGTTAAGCCCCATAGTGCTTGGAGCCGTTTTAATTTGTAGTTAGGACATTGGGCGGTCTTTGTTGACGTCTGTGGACTACAGATACGCGGGTGGGAGACCGAAAACGGCGGCTCTATACCGAACGTTATTCCATTCTTCAGTGCTTACAGTTATCACATCTTGTGAAGTGGGATGGAGAGGTGCAGACATGAGCTTTACCCAAGATGGTGAGCCCTGTCTCCCGAAAACTGATTAAATAAAGTATATACCTCACCATATTATTGACATTGATTTCGTTTTTGTATCATGAGATCTCTCCAACGCAGACTGAGTCTTTTTCCCACCAATTTTTTGTTGGGGGCTGTGTGGGGAGGATGGGAGCGACGGGTAGAGGGAGCGATGACCTCTGATGATGTCATTGTGCGCTATGCTCAGTCGATCACTTCATGTCAAGGTGAGCACACAGAACGAAAATTTTTCAACAAGAGAACACCTACTACCTCCAGCAGCGTAATTACGTAATTAGGACATGCAGCTTCCACACCAACAGCTCTGCACACACTGAGCGATTTTCCCGCCAGTTTTTTCTGGGTGGGGTGAGAAGAAGTGGGGCAGGGGAGGAGAGGGATGGACAATTTCCCATGAGGAAGAGGGTGTAATTAATTGGTTACTTTCATTAATTAGTCAATTAATTTAGTATCAAAAGTGAGCTTACATCAGCGAGGGAGAGGGGGAGAGTTGGAGATTTCTGAGGGGGTTGGGGGAGAAGGAGGGGAAGGGAGAGGGGTGGGGGGTTTCTCAAAAGGATGATTATCTCCAGGGGATCATAAATCAACCCCCAGGGGGTCATGAATCATTTAGCATAACAAAAGGTTTGCCCCTGAATGTATGCTTGACTTTGCAAGTATGCAACCTGCACAACCAAAATGCACCAGAATGACCTTAGCCCCACTACTGTCATATTGAATGTAAGTTCAATGCTCTGACTTGCATAGTTTTGTATTTGAGCGTATTTCAGTTTTGCCTATGGAGATCCACTAAGTGTATAGTGCATCACCATGTTAGTTAATGTTTTGGACATGTTATTTTGTTTGTCTGCATTTCAGAGGGAGCATGGCAAACTGTATGCTAGAGGTGCACTGGTCACTCCTCAGAGTATTTATATCTTACTGAATTCCAACCTGCGATTCAAGCCCCATCAGGCCTCTGGGCTCTTTGTTGTTTTAAGGTTTTTTGAAGTTGCTTTTAGTTCCCAATTGCTAAGAAAGGTGCTAGTTTGGAATTACCATTCACTTTTTGCTGTGTCCTTCAGGCAAAGAGTGTGTGAGAGGTGTTGTATTCATGGGCTGGCTAATCGATACATGCCACTAAAGCCCCTAAATTGAAGATGGATATGATTTTCCTGGCATCCTTCTTAGTGTCACTGTAGACAGATAGTAGCTATGAAATCTGTATTTTCGCTCCATTCGGTTTAATTGGGCAACTGTTCGTAATCCCATTTGGCATATTGGTTACTGATCGCCTCAGGTGAACACGCCATATTTGTACTTCATCTAATAAGTCCTGCTGCACTTGAGGTGTACTTGTTGTTCAAAGGACTAGGTAAAGGCTGGGCGGCCGTGTATTTGACCTGGCCGTATCTCGCAGTCGATTAAGCAAGCGCAGCTGCCTTCCAGAATGATTGGTTACTTACACCGGCGCCTTGATATCTGGACAGACAACGCACGCTTTGATAAGTTTCAACTAGTGTGTTTAGCCACGGCAAGGGATCCTCGTTCTCTACTTAAAGCCCAATGCTTTTAATTTGCGGCCCCTACAGCAAATTAAGTTTCATTAAATTTAGAATCCTTGTGAACTGTCTAATCTGTGTGTTCTTGCCAATTGTATATTTTTTCTCATTAAAAGTACCTTGGTTTTGAAACCCTTGAGGAGTTAGCAATGGTGGAAACAATTATTGTTGTTTTTACTCTGTTCATTGGTAATCTTATGAAACAAATGTTCTGTTGTATCTTACAGGAGAAGAAAGCGTAAGTGAGCCTCACTCACGATTTCAGAGCTGTGATTTTCTACTGTTACAGACAGAAATTTTTTTAAGAATTCTTAGATTAATTCCGAGTTGTGCAACGAATTCATGCTTCTCTCTTTAGCTTAAATTAGAGCGTGTATTTGCTCAAAACGTTTAGATGCTTTTAAGATGTTCATTATTACCAAGTTTGGCCTACCTAATTCTTATTAGGACCCTTTCAAATTATTTCTCTTATTTAATCTACTATATTTATTCCCGCAATTGGTTTGTTGTGTAATAAAGTTGTATTTTCAGTTTTGGTAAAACGGTGAATGTTGCTGAAAAGAATACCTCTGGGGTCCAGTCCTTCCATTTGGCTTTTCCTTTACTCCCTTTGGGCGTAAATTTTTCATTTGAATTGACATAAATCACAGTGATTTTAACAAAGAACAAATTTCTATGTACTTAAAATTAGATTACAAAATGTCGCTAAAGCAATGGGAGGTACCAAAGAAACAGTGGAGGACTGTACGGAGTTAACACACAAGGTCTGCTTAACTGGGCAGCTCGCGTAATCGAGGGCAATGTTACAAGGAGAAACCACGGAGATGATTAAAATGAGCAACACAAGTTGCGTGACATAGTAAGCAAGTAACAAGGTGCACAGTCACAAGGATTGCAACCACGACTGGGCTACTTACATAGATTAGCTAGCGTGCGTTGAACAGCACCAAACGGCGGCCAGAGATAATGATGTCCCCTCGACGGCCCAGAGCAGAGAGTCTAGACTTCAAGTTCACAGCTCTCATCTCTCTGCTCTCAAAAACGCTATATGGAGGGAAAGCTGTAGCCAATGTGAGGAGTGAGAATTGTTGCGAAATCCATAAAAACTGTCAGCTTATAGAATGTTTCATACAGCAATGTATGCAGTGTATCTTCAAGTTTTATTCCCGCCTAACAATGTTATTTCCCGACGTTCCCGCTAGGTGGCATGCGCGAATGAGTTATTCCAACAGTCTCCATGGAGTCGTATAACAGGGCAGAGCGTGCGCAGTGAATCCAAATGCTCTACTACATTTCAGAGAACACTCAGGGCCAAATATCGTAAGCCATCATCCCAAAGATACACTGTTATTACTTTATATAACCGGCAGTCTTCCGTTCGTAACCCGGTAAATCAAGTAGACGCGCCAGCTTAGAACTTGTAAGTAGGCTATTTAGGTTAAGTAGGCTGATTAGGTTTTTATGCTGGTAACGCCACGTAGCGCTCTGTATGTAAATCACAGGCTGTGCTGTGTGCAGTCTGTGGCTGGTTGGACTCATTGTTGGAATAATCGCTTGTGTGGTGTTGGGTAGTTGGATGTGATTAGCGCCTAATGTGGAGAGAGAGATGCCAGAGATTTGAGAGGTTGCTATAAGCGGACGATCTGGACGTGTGTCCGTCAGAAAAGGGAAATTTGTAAAGATGGATGTCATGAATGGATATGACTTTTCAACACTATTAAGGAAAATACATTGTTTGTTCTCTATCAGAATCTTTCATTTGCTAACTATGCCTATCAGTAGTTAGTGCCTTCAGTAGTTAGAATCTTTTATTTAGTTGGCAGTATTGGCGCTACCTGTATTGCAGTAGTTCGAGTAATGAAGATTTTTGTGACGTAAGTGATTCATGAAAGGTATAGGTTATTGTTAGTCAGCGCCATTCTCTTGTAGGCATTATTGAAAATCAGACTGCGTTGCGCTAAAAAAATATTGTGTGTCAGTTTAGTGATGATCAGAATAAGTAAAGAGAGAACTGTCTGAATACTTTCAATTTTATTCAGCTGTATTTGTACGAAATAACGTAGAAGTTCAATAGTACAGTCATTCATAATTTTTCTAAGGGGACGTTTCAAACTCAATATGCCTAGTGTTGGAGTGTGGAAGGTATTTCAGAAACCCATGTCATTCAGAAACTACAAATTGGAACTGTTGCAAGCTTTAAGAGAAAGTGACAACGAAAACCGAGCTGAGTTTTGTGTAGAAACGTGTAACAAAATGCAGACTGGAGAGAATTTGTTTAATAAAATTGTATCAGTGTCGAGCTGGGATAAATGATAACACAAGGAGTTGCCACCATACATCAAGACATACTTCATAGGATTTGGCAGAAAACTTATTACTGATGGGACATTTGTTGCGTTACACAAGGGTAGCCATTTTGAATCTTTGTAAACATAACTTGCAGATATACTGCATTCAGTGCTGTATCAAACGTTTTAAGTAGTCGCGGAGTCTGTTTGATCCCTTCTGCCTCTAAAGTGTTACCTTAATTAATGGAGACAAAAGCTAGCAGGAAGAGCTGGGGTCCACTACGGAAACTGGGTGGTGCCACAACACCACGAAGATCGGCCGCGGGTGTGGGCCCATCCGAAATAGCGACTGCCATGAAACAGACCTCCAAAATACGCCTGAAGACTGAGGAGAGGAAAAGGATCTCCAGGAACCTAACCAAGGAATTAGCCAATAATCCAACTAATGTAGATATTGTCAAAGCAGTAGACGTCGAGGAGATTACCCAGGCCCTAACACTAATGAAAACAGGGAAAGCAGCCGGACCCGACGAAATCCTCCCAGAATTTCTGAGGGAGCTGGGACCCATTGGGAGGAAATGGATGGCCAAGCTCTTCACGGAATGCATTAAATCAGGTGCACTCGCGAAGTTATGGAAAGAAGCTAAGGTAATAGCGGTACTGAAACCAGGGAAGGATGGAGATAATCCAAAGAACTATAGACCGATATCACTGCTTTGTACCTCTTACAAACTATTTGACAGAATATTACTGGCCAGACTAGCACCATACATTGAGGCGAACCTCCCGGACTATCAAGCAGGGTTCCGTGTGGGAAGGAACTGCTGTGAACAAGTTTTGTCCCTTACAACATATATAGAGAAAGGCTATCAGAACAAGTTGAAAACGGGCCTGGTATTAATAGATATTACATCAGCCTATGACACTGTCTGGACCGAAGGACTACTGCTCAAGCTTACTCGAATTACCAAATAAAATCAGACGTACACATTACTAAAAAATATGCTGACAGGCAGGAAGATTAAGGTCTATCTCCATGTAAAGAGCAGCAAAGGCATGGTCATAAGCAATTGCCTGCCGCAGGGGTCAGCCCTGGCGTCGACTCTTTTTAATTTATACATATCTGATATGCCGAGCACCAGGTCGCGTAAATTTGCGTATGCGGATGATCTGGCCATCGCATACCAAAGCAAAAATTTCGAAGATCTTGAAAAAACATTTAATGCCGACCTTGAAGCGCTGAACACCTACTACCTTAAGTGGCATTTGCATCCCAACCCCAATAAAACGACCAGTACCATAATGCACCTTAATAACAGAGCTTCAAGCGGGAAACTACAGCTTTCCCTGAATGACCGGCATGTCAGACATGAAGATAAGCCCAAATATCTGGGAGTAAAATTAGACCGCACACTAACGTTTAGCTCCCATCTGGAAGACACCAAACAGAAATTAAAATCTCGAAATGCCATTATGTCTAAACTGGCCGGAACATCATGGGGTTGCGGAGCTAATACACTAAGGACGTCAGCATTAGCCCTCGTGTACAGCGTGGCTGAATATTGTTCACCAGTCTGGGCGAAAAGTGCACATGTAAATAAAGTAGACACCCAATTGAAAGAGACGATGAGAATTATCTCAGGCACACTTAGGGCTACCCCATGTGACTGGCTCCCAGTCCTTGCCAACATAGAACCCCCTGATATAAGGCGCTCCATGTGAAACGTCCCCTTAGAACAATTTATATACGACTGTGCTTAACCTGACACACAATATTATTTAGCGCAACGCAATCTGACTTTCAAAAATCCCTACAAAAGAACGGTCCTCACTAACATTAAACTATACCTTTCACAAATCACTTACCCCACAAAAATCATCATTACTCGAACTACTGCAATACAGCGAGCGCCACTATTGCCAGCTAAATAAAAGATTCAAACTACAGAAGGCACTAACTACTGATAGGGATAGTTAGCAAATGAAAGATATTAATAGAGAACAACCAATGTATTTACCTTAATAGTCATAATATATATAGCAGTTCATGACAAATTACGAAACTCCGCCATCTCTCTCCCCACATCCACCACTGCTGGCGGCTCACCTCTAACTGTGCAACGCTACGCGCTGTTCACATCCAGCTGCCGCTGCCCAACACTACAATGGCAGACAACAATGCAAACTAGCCACAGACTGCACACAGCACAGCCAGTGATTTTCATACAGAGAGCGCTACGTGGCGGCGGCGTTACCAATATAAGAACCTAAACAGCCTACTTACATAGCCCCCATGCTCCCCACAAAAAAATTTTACAAATCGTTTTGGGCAGTGGCCAATAATGATTTGAAAAAATTTTTCATAATTACAATAACAAAGATATCAAATGCACACACTTATTTATACAATGTTGGTCAAAAACTAAAATTTTCTCACAGTCCATAAAGACAGTCCAGATTGTTCATCACAGTAAAATTTCAGTGTTTTTTTTTCTAAGTCTGAGCATTAAAAGACAATGCACACGGAAGTAGTGGATTTCCATGCAGTCTTGAAGAAGTAGTGTTGTCCTTCCAACTGAAAGACAGTGCTGACTCTTGACATGCTGACAGGTAATGGGCCACAACAGAGCAAACCGTCCGCCGCTCGTGGTCTCGCGGTAGCGTTCTCGCTTCCCGAGCATGGGGTTCCGGGTTCGATTCCCGGCGGGGTCAGGAATTTTCACCTGCCTCGAGATGACTGGGTGTTTGTGTTGTCCTCATCATTTCATCATCTTCCAGGAAAGTGGCGAAATTGGACTGAGCTAAGGTTGGGAATTTGTACGGGCGCTGATAACCATGCAGTTGAGTGCCCCACAAACCAAACATCATCATCATCAACAGAGCAAACCCACAGCAGAGTCATTCGACGTTTTGAAGAAGATTGTTGGGTAGGTCGTCACAGAGCAGATCCACTGTAGTCCTGGTAGAGAATATGGTATTGGTGGGCCACCAGAGGCGCAGACCCACTGCAGTCCTTGTAGAAATAATGGTATTGGTGGGCCATCAAAGATGCAGACCCACTGTAGTCCTTGTAGAGATAATGGTATTGGTGGGCCATCAAAGATGCAGACCCACTGTAGTCCTTGTAGAGATGGCCAGCAGCCATCTGTTGTGACTGTGCAGGTGCACAATCACCATTGAAGAGTCTTGCAGATAATATAGCAAGTCCATAACCACCACTTGTGCACTCACAAATTTTTTGGAATTGTCCTTAGAACCAGCAATGCTGTTATCCAGTCCCTTGCTGAATTATCAACATACGTGCAAACACTAACAGTCCCTACTTCTCACATATTGTCCATATACTATGACCAACGGAAACGTGTGCAGTGAAATGTAACTTACAAGTTACTAATATGATGAACTGGTGTCAATTACCATTTTATAACATGAGAATACAATTACAAAGGTACAAAATACATCATTAAAGAACATAACAATACAGATAACATTTGTAGTACAGGCTTTACAACAGAATAGAAATAAACACATACATCAGTGTTACAGGAATTATGACATAAGTAAATACATAAACGATCAGAATAACTTTTGAAACATCAACTTTACACATGAGCATTAAAACAAAACAGAATAAATAATGTCTAAACATCTTTACAAAGTAAATAACATAGTATTAGAAAAATTCTACAACATAGCTCTCATCAGCTAAACACATAAAGACAGGAAAAACACAAATACACGAGGGTACACAAACATATAGCGGAATAATACAAGGAAAGGACAGGGTTTGTTTTCAGTGTAACATTTGGTACTGCAGTCCACCCCAAAACTTCATTCCATATATCTTTCCTCTTATTTCATCCTTTGTTTCCACCAAAAAAATTCTATCTAAGCATGCTTTCTGTATTTATATGTTCACACATTTCTTACCTCATCATTTATTTCCAATAAAATCCTACCTAAACCTGTTTTCTGTACTTTTTTTTCGTATAACTTCTCAATGCATTTCTTCCAATTCATCGCAACTCATTCTCTTATATAGTCTACCCCCTCTTAAGCTAACTTAAATCTACTGAGCTCAGATGCTAAACTAAGGGACGAGGCAATGCAGCAGCACAAAACAATTAACACAAACATCAATGACAAAAAATTCAAATTGGCAAAGCAATTGCAATATTACAACTAATATAAGGCACTGTGCAGCAAACAAGAAAATTAAATTCGTAGTAAAACTGGCTTAAAAGCGTAATACAAAGTCAAATTCTGTAACATTATACCTGGCAAACAGCAGCATCAAATAACAAAACTTGTATCTAAACATGACATAGCTCAAGCAGAAAAAATATTACACTAAAATGGCCATGTCTAATATCTATGTCACATCTTAACACTAGAGTGATGCATCACGAGAACTTACACTTGCAGATAAGTTACCAAATCGTAAAGAAATTATTTATGCAATTCCTGTGAAGAGAAATGTCTATTTATGTGCCCTCGTTTTCTTGGAAGTAAATCATAAATTTCTTATTGACTGGATCTGTAGGCATAAAATAACTATATTAGTACATATATTAAATTTTATTTTAACCAATGCTGCAGTGCAGCTAGAAACTAGATATTAAAGAAAATGAGCAAATATGTACAAAGTAAAGCATAAGAACATAATTCAGTAGTCATGAGGCATTTCATAAGTTAGTAGAAAAATCTCTCAACTAGAGAGACAGTAGTATTAATCAGGTGTATAGACATAAAAATATTTCTCGTCATTTCATTAGGCATTTCAGTAAATATCATAAATTAAGAGCTCCACAGTGTAATCATATGTTTTCAAGTTCGACCATGTCGTTTTTGCGATGCTTTCTACAAAGGAATGTCAACAGAAAGGTTAATGGCCTCTTTTTTTCTCCACCTAATGGCTTTCTTTTGTCAGACGACACATTACGTGCAGGTGGTCACTTAACTTTCTTACGGAAATATTTACTACAGCAGTTTCCGCTACAGTGACAGTCTCATATAAAAATATTTCACAGGTCAAAAATTTGCGTTACAAAATGCTATTGATATAACAATGTCCAAAAAACTTTCGTTGGCATTGTAATACATTCACGCATTTACATACACATTTCATAACTCTTAAAGTACGATTCTTGGTTTCCAACATCCTTTTTCACAAGTCAGAGTCCCTAACCACTATTCATTACTCCTTACCTTATTCGTCGACACTTCTTCAATATTTCATCTTAATAAATATGTAGCATAATCAAATTCCTCATATAACATCGGCTTATTGATCATAAACACACCTCAACAGCATAATACACATCGTTGTCGTAAAAATAACATCATAACACCTCAGTCAAATCTCAAAAACGTCGTAGCTTTCTGCAATAATTTCAAACCATAAAAAAAATTGTCTGCTCATTTCAAAAGTGTCATCTACCTCAAACGTACTTTAAAAATCATGATCTCATACCAAATGCATCATTCAAAGCTCTCATAATATCACAATGGGTCCGAAAAAAAATGAACAGTTCACAAAGTACAAACAAAATACAATTTCATAAGTGTGAAGTAATCCAACTGTGTAATTGCGTAAACATCTGTCACTGACGTAATAAAAAAGTTTGTCTCTCTCAGTTAAATGATCAGATAGCTGTGTAATTTATGTGTTAGAGAAATATGGTACCGATGTGTTAAATTGTATAAGCAAATACCATATTAGCTAGGGCTCCTTGTGCTTGCCAAACACATCGTACACAAAGTAGGCGTGTACCCCCCTGAGGTTTATTGTAATTATACCCTCAGGTGTTACAGATTACAGCAATGGAATGAAATGTATCACGGAAAACTTTCTTTGTAATTCAAAAATCTTTAAAAATAAATGTTTTAAGTACAAAATTAATCACTCAAATACGTGTCCTGTAGCGCTAAATGTGCATCTTGCTGTAAGATAATCTCTGTGGAAGTGTCGTAGTTATTGTCCTCCGAAAGCTAAGTTCTGCAGAAGTTAATGTACTTACCTCATGATAAACGAAAGTGAAATGCTTTGCGTATAGATATCGTGGTTATTACGCTTATTGTTGTGATGAAGAAAGTACTGTGCTGTAACGTATTGTTGTCCTACGGAAAAGGCTGTCTCCTTGTAGCTATACCACAAAAGTTACTACTAAAACATGTTTTGCTTTACAGAAGAATTCAGAAAAACTGTGCAGATATAAAACAGATACACTGCAAAAGCAACATTGTAAATTGTCACTCATTAGTAACATCGTGATATAATCGTGTAGCTGTCAGATAAACTAACCACTGTGTCGTCTGGTATCTCACAGAAAGTACTTTAAATCCAGAATGTATTTTCAAGTAAACCAAAATGTTGCATTAAAATCTCATTAGCAGTACCAGTATATGTTCTAAGTATGTGAGCCTTATAGTCGTTACGTAATCGTGCAACTAACAAGCAAGAATGTATACACACAATAACGCTGTGTCGTCTGTTCACTATAACAATGCACTCGTAATATCTGTTTAAATAAGTTCTCTTGGTTCTTGAGTGGATATTGAACTTCAAAACATTGTTGCATTTTAACAGTTTCTCAGCGTGACATATTGTACAAGTAGCGTGAAGTGAAAATTTTTATGGCAAAGACGAAGTTAGAAAGCAGATTATCTTTCAATAAACGGTTTTACATGTGAAATGTGGTGTAAACCTTTACTCTTCCTAGTACGCGAGTTTCAACTTGAATGCAATTATCATGCAGTATTCGTCTGTAAAGAATACTAGAATTTTGCTCAAGGTTAGCGTCAATGTTATTTTTCCCTGAGCCAGCGGGCGCAAGTGGCTGCTTGCGGTGCGAGTCATTGTTTGTTCCTTTGTTGGCGCACGTCGTTATTGAGATTAGGAGACCTAGCTTCTACAAATTCGCCTTGCCGAGAGGGGTCTGCTCTGTTTAAATCCCGCCAGTTCTGATGCAGTTCAGGTCTGTCGTTACGATCATATCGTCTGTCGTCATGTCGGTACATTCCATAGTTTCTTTCCTGTCGGTCACGTGGTGGAGAATTTCTCCCTGAATCGTAACTGCGCGCTGGACCGTTGCGTCTGAAGTTATTCTGTCTCCCTTGATAATAACTTTTTGGTTCCCATATTGTCTGTTTCTAAGGTAATCTCTGTCATATTCATTACTA
The DNA here is from genome assembly GCF_023864275.1 of Schistocerca cancellata. Taxonomy (NCBI): domain Eukaryota; kingdom Metazoa; phylum Arthropoda; class Insecta; order Orthoptera; family Acrididae; genus Schistocerca; species Schistocerca cancellata. Next base: position 1,214,170,514 of record NC_064626.1, read on the forward strand.
CGGAAATGCGATCTTTCTCTGTAACTATTACTCTGCCAGTGGTTGTCAAACGGGTGGTGTCTGTTTTGATCACGATTTGCATTGTAAGAATAGCCTTGTCGTGTCCAGTTATTGTTTCTGTCGTCACGGATTTGTGACTTATGAGACCTGTAGTGATTGTTTTCCTGTTTTCGCATCCGGCGACTGTCTGTGTCAATTTCTAATTCTTGTAGGAGTCCCTGAAAAGCTTCAATGTTGTCTTAGCAACGTCCTGCCAAAATAATATTTCTTCAATGTTCAGGCAATTTCATTAAGCAAATGCGGATGAGTTCTGAGGGGCCGTATGGGTTTGAAAGATACTGATTCTTATGCAACATGTCTTCAAAATATTTCATAAGACTGGAAAATTCAGATTGTTCGAAACGTTTCTTCATTATGATGCTATGTTTTACTCGGTCTTGTGTAGCTTGAGACCAATATGCTGAGAGGAAGGCATGGTAAAATTCTCCTTCACTGCGGCAATCGTGAATGACCGATCACATTCTTACAGCTGGTTCATCCTCTAAGTAGCCACACATAAATTCTAACCTGTGCTCCAATGACCAGTTGGGAGGAAAACAATGAGAGAATTGATGGAGCCACGCTTGTGGATGAATGTCGTTGGCAGAATTCTTAAACATTTTGAATTTACGTGTAGTAATGAACAGCTTATAGTCAAAATCATTGTGTCGGCAAGTAGCATATCGGTCATTGTTACGTCGTGTCGGCGGTTCCATCTCAAAATTCGGTGTACCTTGCCAATTTCTTTCATAACTTCCGAAATGCCCTGTGTTATTATTTTGTGGCTTTTCCGTATTTCTAAGTTCCTCTTCCCATGTTGGAGCGCGAGTGTCCTCTGAAATATGTAATTTTTGTATTACCTGCGTCAACTGATCTTGTACTTCCCGGGTTTCTCTTTCGTACTGTGTATTGATTTGATTTTGATTTTGTTCGAATTTTCTTATTTGTTCATACTCTTCTGTGTCAGTGAAGGCTACGGGTCTTGTGTCATTCAGATCATCATCTACCTTTGTAGATAAGTTAGTGACCTGATCCGAAAGTTCGGCTACTTTCTCCGATAGTGAACTTATTTCCTCCATGTGTCTTTCTGAACCAATTTTCAGGGTATCTACTGTGTCCTTTAAATTTTCCTGAGTTTTTGCAAGTTGCGTAACCGAATCAGTAGATGCAACTGAGTCAATTTTACCTTGCAAGGTCTCATGATTTTCATGAACAATAGTTTGCAGTTCTTTTATGGCTGCTTCGTGATTCAGTAATGCATTTTCATGACGCGAAAAAATAGGTTGGAAATGCTCACAAATTTGTGTTTTTACGTCATTACAGACCTTTTGACATTTCGATTCGATGTTATGTAACTCAGTAGTTAAATCTTCACGTGTTTGTTCAAGTGTGGTGTCTAACTTTTGAAGATTTTGTTCCATTGTGTCTAACTTTTTAAGATTTTGATCCACTGTGTCTAACTTTTTAAGATTTTGTTCCTCTGTGTCTAACTGTTCCTGTGTTTGTCTCTGGTATTGTTCCATTGTGTCTAACTTTTGAAGCTTTTGTCCCATTTGTTGCATTAATTGTAATAACAATGCATTAGTGTCTGGAATCTGTTCCTCTACGCTTTTCGGCAGTGCATTTGCACCAGCAACATTCACATTTTGACAAGCAGAAAATGTGTCTTAACTCATTTGAAAAAACGGTGAGGACCCAAAACCAAAGTCTACAGTATTAGCAATATTGTGTTCTGTCATTTCGGATTCCTGAGGGGAGCTATTGCCGACCGATCGATCGATAATGCTTCCCTGTTCACTAATTGTTTCACTGTCTACACCATTGTTTGCAGCCCGCTCCATTTCCCTATGTACAGTTACCAAATTACTACTTTCAACATTAGTTAATTCATTACTCGGTGGCGCTAACGCACTGCTTTCGTCTTCACTGTCATTTCTCAGTTTACTTTGGAGCCTAGTATTACGTTTTTCACACGCCATTATTGTCACAATATTTCACACGACAACACAAAAAAAACACAATTTGAAGAGCAAAAATAAGAGAACACATTAACATAGAACTGAAAATAATATCTAGTTAATTGCAAACGCAGCTGCGAAATACTTGGTGCAAATCTACATGCATGCCACAACTGTTTTACTGTGCAACAATGAAAAACCACAACTACCAAGGAAATTCTCTCTATAATTACGCGCTAGCAATAAACAAAAGCTACACTAAATACACAAACTACAAGAAAAAAATCAGAAGATTCCAGTGAGGTATCCTAGGCTAAGGGTCGACATATGAAACGTCCCCTTATAAGAATTTATACAAGACTGTACTTAACCTGACACACAATATTATTTAGCGCAACGCAATCTGACTTTCATAAATCCCTACAAAAGAATGGCCCTGACTAACATTAAACTATACCTTTCACAAATAACTTACCTCACAAAAATCTTCATTACTCGAACTACTGCAATACAGCGAGCGCCACTATTGCCAGCTAAATAAAAGGTTCAAACTACAGAAGGCACTAACTACTGATAGGGATAGTTAGCAAATGAAAGATATTAATAGAGAACAAACAATGTATTTACCTTAATAGTCATAATATATATATAGCAGTTCATGACAAATTACAAAACTCCGCCATCTCTCTCCCCACATCCACCACTGCTGGCGGCTCACCTCCAACTGTGCAACACTACGCGCTGTTTACATCCAGCTGCCGCTGCCCAACACTACAATGGCAGACAACAATGCAAACCAGCCACAGACTGCACACAGCACAGCCAGTGATTTTCATACAGAGAGCGCTACGTGGCGGCGGCGTTACCAATATAAGAACCTAAACAGCCTACTTACACATGGCGACCTCAAGAATATATACGAAGATCGTACACAATCCAGAACTCCCTATACACCAAGATTTATCACCCATCAACAGGCTAAAATCTAGGTCCCCCTTTGGAAGATTGGCAGGGAATTACAGGACTTCTACCCAAAGCTAGCCTGGGGGGAATCATGACGTAAAGGGACACACAAGAACCAAAAGCTTATCGATGACCCCAGCAAGAAGATAAATGGCTTTGATCTCCCTCGGAAGCCCTGGGTTGCCTTAAATCGCCTTAGAACAAGCGTGGTAAGATGCAAACATCTAATGAATAAGTGGAGATTTGCGGAGAGTCCCGTGTGTGAATGTGGTGAAACCCAGACAATGGACCACCTACAGGTGTGTGAAGTGGTAGGACATAGTGGTGAACTGAAGGACATACATTACCTGCCTGACCTAGCCATAGATTGGCTCAAAACTATAAGTAGCATTGTGTAGTGTTGTAATTTCCTGGTGGATTGTAATGACACTGCAATATTTGCCTTGTATATGCCGAACGAATAAATAAAAAATTTAAATTTGAACAATTGCTACATCAATGGAAAATTTGGAAATTTGTGGTAAAGTCTTATGGGACCAAACTGCTGAGGTCATCGGTCCCTAAGCCCACACACTAATTAATCTAACTTAAAATAACTTACATCTACATCTACATTTATACTCTGCAAGCCACCCAACGGTGTGTGGCGGAGGGCACTTTACGTGCCACTGTCATTACCTCCCTTTCCTGTTCCAGTCGCGTATGGTTCGCGGGAAGAACGACTGTCTGAAAGCCTCCGTGCGCGCTCTGATCTCTCTAATTTTACATTCGTGATCTGCTCGGGGGGTATAAGTAGGGGGAAGTAATATATTCGATACCTCATCCAGAAACGCACCCTCTCGAAACCTGGCGAGCAAGCTACACCGCGATGCAGAGCGCCTCTCTTGCAGAGTCTGCCACTTGAGTTTGTTAAACATCTCCGTAACGCTATCACGGTTACCAAATAACCCTGTGACGAAACGCGCCGCTCTTATTTGGATCTTCTCTGTCTCCTCCGTCATCCCGATCTGGTACGGATCCCACACTGATGAGCAATACTCAAGTATAGGTCGAACGAGTGTTTTGTAAGCCGCCTCCTTTGTTGATGGACTACATTTTCTAAGGACTCTCCCAATGAATCTCAACCTGGTACCCGCCTTACCAACAATTAATTTTATATGATCATTCCACTTCAAATAGTTCCGCACGCATACTCCCAGATATTTTACAGAAGTAACTGCTACCAGTGTTTGTTCCGCTATCATATAATCATACAATAAAGGATCCTTCTTTCTATGTATTCGCAATACATTACATTTTTCTATGTTAAGGGTCAGTTGCCACTCCCTGCACCAAGTGCCTATCCGCTGCAGATCTTCCTGCATTCCGCTACGATTTTCTAATGCTGCAACTTCTCTGTATACTACAGCATCATCCGCGAAAACCGCATGGAACTTCCGACACTATCTACTAGGTCATTTATATATATTGTGAAAAGCAATGGTCCCATAACATTCCCCTGTGGCACGCCAGAGGTTACTTTAACGTCTGTAGACGTCTCTCCATTGATAACAACATGCTGTGTTCTGTTTGCTAAAAACTCTTCAATCCAGTCACACAGCTGGTCTGATATTCCGTAGGCTCTTACTTTGTTTATCAGGCGACAGTGCGGAACTGTATCGAACGCCTTCCGGAAGTCAAGAAAAATAGCATCTACCTGGGAGCCTGTATCTAATATTTTCTGGGTCTCATGAACAAATAAAGCGAGTTGGGTCTCACACGATCGCTGTTTCCGGAATCCATGTTGATTCCTACATAGTAGATTTTGGGTTTCCAAAAACGACATGATACTCGAGCAAAAAACATGTTCTAAAATTCTACAACAGATCGACGTCAGAGATATAGGTCTATAGTTTTGCGCATCTGCTCGACGACCCTTCTTGAAGACTGGGACTACCTGTGCTCTTTTCCATTCCTTTGGAACCTTCCGTTCCTCTAGAGACTTGCGGTACACGGCTGTTAGAAGGGGGGCAAGTTCTTTCGCGTACTCTGTGTAGAATTGAATTGGTATCCCGTCAGGTCCAGTTGACTTTCCTCTGTTGAGTGATTCCAGTTGCTTTTCTATTCCTTGGGCACTTATTTCGATGTCAGCCATTTTTTCGTTTGTGCGAGGATTTAGCGAAGGAACTGCAGTGCGGTCTTCCTCTGTGAAACAGCTTTGGAAAAAGGTGTTTAGTATTTCAGCTTTACGCGTGTCATCCTCTGTTTCAATGCCATCATCATCCCGGACGCTACGCTATGGACAACACACACACCCATGCCCGAGGGAGGACTCGAACCTCCGACGGGGAAAGCCGCACGGGCCCTGACAAGGCGCCTCAGATTCAGGCATGCTGCATGCGCTGTACGAAATGCGCAGTCGTGATGCGAAGTACAGGCCAGACCTCTAAGGCAACCTCTAAGGCAACGTTCTCATCGCAGTTGTGTGCCCCTAAGGGGCATTTGGTCTGCGACACACTTTATGTCTGACAACCTGATCAGAAGAACCACAAAGCTATCGGACATCCTCCCCCCCCCTCCCCCTTGTCGACTAGGTTTCGACCTCGAGAATTTCTGCTTCCACAGGAATTCGAACAGCTGCCTCCATTTCTACCACCATCACGTCATCGGATTTTACGACGCGTTGTCGTGTTATTACAACATATAAAATTACCGGCGAGCACTCTCAATATACTACAGTTATTCTATCGCTGTCAACGTAATTTTTTCCCACGAATCGTTCTGATTGTGTGGTTTCTTTCCTTTGTAGTCTATAAAGCGCGAACACGTACTGAAAACCATTTAAAAGAAGCATAAACACTTCTTTTGAAGCTATGAAATATCCATTTAGAAACAGTACGATTGCCTGAAACGATACACACTGGGTTTTTAAAAAAATCATATACGTGTTGTAAGACGTCCATGATTAAAGAATTTGTTGCTAGCGCAGTCGAGCAGACGTAATTTCGATGGATTGCTCACGCGCTGCCTGCGATATGTAAGGTATAAGAGAATCTCAGACCAGAGAGCAGTGTTGTATGCAGTAGGAGTAAGTTGTTGCTAGCTAGCAGTCGTGTGTATCGTGTTGGCTGGGCCGGTCGTGGTGGGAGCGATGGCGGTGCCTGAGCGTTGTAGTATAAGGTAAAAGCAGCCTCGCGCATATGTAGTATTGTTACATCAAGTCCCATGTAAATGTTTTAAAAATCTCTTAATAATAATTTTTCTCATAAAAAGTAACTTTTGACAACCATTCATTTCAATTTAAAGAATTTACTAATTTCTGCCATCCTTCGTCATCCCGATTGTTGTAAAGAAAAATCTGTTGTTTCCTTTTATAAATGACAAATCTATCGGCCAGCATTGCACAGGGCTGTGCCAGAAAAATTTCTTATAGGAGCAGATATATATAAGCGTTACCCGGCGACCTTATTGAGATAAGAATTTTCCATTTTTCCAGATTGATCTTTCAGGGCCATGACGCAGCGCTGCTGACGTCCAAAATTTACCAGTTTAAATTCACAGTCAATTATTGAAAGGTTATAAGTGAGTCACATTTTTATTATTCCTAGGTTACGGAATAATAAACTATTGGAAGGTTACGCTGAATGTGAATGACATAAATAATTATATTGTTTTTACTGTTGGGAGGTTACGGAATTTATTTTGTGGGGAGGTTACAGTGTCCCTTCTGCAATGAAGCAGAACGCTCGCTTTTTTTACTCTGTAACAGCCCATTTGTTTTAATTTCTCAGTAGAGTGATTGGCTCCCTGCAGTTCGACGTAATGGCTGTGGCAAATACACTGCTGATGTGAAAAATGCATGGATGTTCTGGGAACATGTTTTCTATGAATATATAAATATGACCGCTTCTAAGCTCAGTAAACACGTCGATCGCAGTTTAATTGGAACATTTGTTTTGTAGAAATTTCATGCCACGTATTCCTTAAATCAGTGAAACTTGTTACAGGTAACAACTATTTGTGTAAATACGAAGAAGTAAGGAATATAATTCCCCTTCACAAAATACACATCATTTTCTTGTTGTATCAGACTTGCTTAAATTCTGAGAACTTGCTGGTCTGCAATTCATAATACACACGCGCCATGTTCGTGGAATTTTATAGAATAATCTGCGATACCCCATCTTCCTAAAAATTGTATTTTATTAAAATAAATGCCGTCCTTCAGTACCTAATTCTCTGGTTAGAATACTGTAGCGTTTACGCTGGAGTGTCTATTGGAAATGGGATATATTTACTGAAAATTCTACCGAGCGGAATCCTCTGCCGAATGTGTAATGCTGATATCTCACGGAATGTGGCTGTAATTCCAAGTACCTTACACAGTTCTTAACAGCGGAACATTACCTGGTTATTGAGAAAGTTAATTTCACCGCGTGATGAAGTCCCTGCGGAATTCAGAAACAAGGTAATTGGTTCAGAACGCAACAAAATTGAAAGGGGGAACGAATACAGTTCACTGCGAAGAATTGCAGCAGCTTCACACTTAACTATGACAAGTTTTATGTAATTTTTTGTTATTTAATTCGTTAATATTAGCGTTTACAGTGAATTGAGGTAAGGCATCTCAAAACGCTAAGAAAGAAATTTTGTTGCTCAAAAGAATATGAAGGAAATGGACACCAGTTAAACAAGGAAAATCTCTTTGCAAAACTAATCAGTGATAGCAGAGCACATTTATTCCATAATCGTATGTACACTATAATGAAACCAGTGTAACGAGACACAAATTTCAGTGTCGTTAATGAATTTTATGTACCCTGCATCACGTTACGTTATATTAGGAAAACAGCACAAGAATGCGGTATGTACAAAGGACGTTCAAAAAGTTTTGCACAGTCGTCTCTAATTTTTTTTAATTTTTTGCAGGAGGAGAATGAAATTTTTTGTGAACATACTTGGAACATTTAGCTATACATTGAGCCTACTCAGTATAGCCTCCATCACCTGTGACGCATCTGGCGCAACGTTCTTTCAATGATGTAAATGCACTTTGGTAAAATTCTGGGGATTGACTTTTACACCATCGCTTGACACAGGAAATAAGGTCTTTCCCACTATAAAATGTTTTACCGCGCAGGTGGGCCTTCAGACGGTCAAAGAGGTAAAAATCAAATGGTGGCAAGTGCGGACTGTAGGGAGGACGAGGAACAATTTTCCAACCCATTTTCCTGATTTTCTCCTGCGTCATAATGGCTGTGTGGGGTTTGGCATTGTCATGGTGTAATCTGATGAGCTGACCCTGAAGCTGTGGTTTGTGGTTCTTGATGGCACGTCGCAGCTTGTCCAATGACAAAGAGTAATGGTCCAAGTTAATTGTGGAGCCAGGTTCCAAAAAGTCAATGAAAATGACACCACACTGATCCTAGAAGAAGCAGGCCATCACTTTTCGGCCTGCTGTTCGTGAAAGTCTTGGTTTCTTTTTACAAGGGTAACCCGTATGATGCCAATCCATGGATTGGGTTTTGCTCTCAGGTTCTGAAAAAAAACAACCATGTTCCATCCTGGGTAATGGCGCCGTCAAAACACTCTTTCCACTCTTCAGTAAAGATCTTCAAGAGACCTTCGCACACATTCTTCCTCATCGCTTTCATTTGTCTCGTCAATAATCTATTCACCCAACGTGCACAGATTTTCCTGCACCCTAGTGACTGTACCAGTGATACCACACTACCCAATGTCAAACGAGTCATGTCAGCAAGCTGTCGTGTCGCCACACATCTGTCATTTTGGATGGTTTGATCAAAGGTCTCCTTATTCACATCACTCACTGTCGTGGTTGGTCTACCACATCGTGGATTGTCCAGTAGAGAGAAATCACCTTCTTTAAACCTCTGCAACCACTGCCGGTTACTGCTCCAATCCACTGTGTCCTCCCCATAAATAGGGAGCAACGTCCTGTGAATCGATGTGGCAGAGTCATCGCCGGTCTTGAAGAGGAACTCCAACACCGACCGTTGTCACAACCTGTCATTCATGGATTTTCTTGAATTACAGAGCCAGCTACCAAGAATCAAAACAAATGTTTAAGACAAAATGTACGTAGTTTTATTTTATGTAGGATCTGATTCTGCAATAAAAAATGGGGGTTCCCATTTGAAATTTTAAAGTTGCGCCCCCCCACCTCCCATCCCCAGGGGGCTGGGGTGGCGGGCTAATTTTAGCACCAGCAGATGTAACCCTCGAAAATAATCAACTTTGGATGCTACACGTTTTTTTGTGTGAAGTTTATTTTCGAGTTATTATGGTTTGTCAACTTAAAATTTACACCCTGTATGTTAAGACGTAAGGAAGTATGCTCCATGGTACTAGAGTGACCTATAGACAGGAAAAAAAATGTGTGGGAAGAAGTAACTCTTTCCGGGACGTTCTGTCTCAGAATTTCAACAGGAAAGCACTCCGTGCTGCACAACGCCTCTCTTGCAGTGTCTGCCACTTGATTTTGTTGAGTATCTCCGTAACACTCTCACGCTGACTAAACAATCCCGTGACGAAATGCACAGCTCTTCCTGTTAAAGTCCCCAGACTAAAAAACAGTGTTCTAGAAACGGTCGAACAAGTGTTTGTAAGCCACTGCTTTAGAGAATGAACTACATTTTTTTAAGATTCTACCCATGAATTGCAGCCTAGCATCTGCTTTTCTTGCCATTGCACTTTAGGCCACTCGGTATGTTTTGTCCTAGGTAGTTCCTGTTTCCAGTGATTTTTGACGAGTAGTAACATCGTACGTCAGTGAATTTCTTTGAGTATTTGCGTGTAATTTGTTACATCCATTTCCGTTCGTGGTCTGCTGCCGGTACCTGCACCATTCATTCACTAAACCTCTGTAGGTCTTCCTGAAATCCAGTCTTCCGGCGTTGCTTCCTTACTGTAGATAACATTATCTACACAATCGTCGTACGAACGTCGAAATGGGAGATACTGAGATAACCGATCGCTGAAAAAAAAAACTACTACGATCGATTAGTAGTGGAAAGGCATCACAACCACATGAGGTATCTCTAAGATTCTACGAAGATTATGAAAAAGCACTTGCTCCCCTTCTAGCAATAGTTTATGGTAGATCGCAACGAACGGTACCTAGCGACTGGGAGAAAGCGCAGGTCATTCCCGTTTTTAAGAAGGACCGTAGGACAGATGCACACAATTAGGCCTATAGACCTATATCTTTGGCGTCAATCTGTAGTAGAATTGTTGTTGTTGTTGTGGTCTTCAGTCCTGAGACTGGTTTGATGCAGCTCTCCATGCTACTCTATCCTGTGCAAGCTTCTTCATCTCCCAGTACCTACAGCAACCTACATCCTTCTGAATCTGCTTAGTGTATTCATCTCTTGGTCTCCCCCTGCGATTTCTACCCTCCACGCTGCCCTCCAATATTAAATTGGTGATCCCTTGATGCCTCAGAACATGTCCTACCAACAGATCCCTTCTTCTGGTCAAGTTGTGCCACAAACTTCTCTTCTCCCCAATCCTATTCAATACTTCCTCATTAGTTATGTGATCTACCCATCTAATCTTCAGCATTCTTCTGTAGCACCACATTTCGAAAGCTTCTATTCTCTTCTTATCCAAACAATTTACCTTCCATGTTTCACTTCCGTACATGGGTGGCTACACTCCATACAAATACTTTCAGAAATGACTTCCTGACACTTAAATCTATACTCGATGTTAACAAATTTCTCTTCTTCAGAAACGCTTTCCTTGCCATTGGCAGTCTACATTTTATATCCTCTCTACTTCGACCATCATCAGTTATTTTGCTCCCCAAATAGCAAAACTCCTTTACTACATTAAGTGTCTCATTTCCTAATCTAATTCCCTCAGCATCACCCGACTTAATTCGACTACATTCCATTATCCTCGTTTTGCTTTTGTTGATGTTCATCTTATATCCTCCTTTCAAGACACTGTCCATTCCGTTCAACTGCTCTTCCAGGTCCTTTGCTGTCTCTGACAGAATTACAATGTCGTCGGCAAACCTCAAGGTTTTTATTTCTTCTCCATGGATTTTAATACCTACTCCGAATTTTTCGTTTGTTTCCTTTACTGCTTGCGCAATATACAGATAGAATAACATCGGGGAGCGGTTACAACCCTGTCTCACTCCCTTCCCAACCACTGCTTCCCTTTCATATCCCTCGACTCTTATAACTGCCATCTGGTTTCTGTACAAATTGTAAATAGCCTTTCGCTCCCTGTATTTTACCCCTGCCACCTTTAGAATTTGAAAGAGAGTATTCCAGTCAACATTGTCAAAAGCTTTCTCTAAGTCTACAAATGCTAGAAACGTAGGTTTGCCTTTCCTTAATCTTTCTTCTAAGATAAGTCGTAAGGTCAGTATTGCCTCACGTGTTCCAGTATTTCTACGGAATCCAAACTGATCTTCCCCGAGGTTGGCTTCTACTAGTTTTTCCATTCGTCTGTAAAGAATTCGTGTTAGTATTTTGCAGCTGTGGCTTATTAAACTGATTGTTCGGTAATTATGGAACACATTCTACGCTCAAGAATTGTGACGTTTCTGGAGAATGAGAATCTACAAAAACCAACAACGATTTCGCAAACAGAGACTGAGCTCACTTTGTTCCTCCTTGAGATTCTCAGCGCCGTAGACAATGGCGCTCAGGTTGATGCTGTGTTCCTTGACTCCAGGAAGGCATTTGACACCGTCCCGCCTTACCGTTTAGTGTAAAAAAATGCGAGATTATCGAGTATCAGAGCAGGTTTGAGACTAGATTCAAGTCTTCCATGCAGACAGAACTCAGCACGTTGCTCTTAATGGAACAAAATCGACAGATGTGAAGGAAGTTTATCCAGAATACCCCAAGCAAGATTAGATTAGATTAGATTTACTTTCATTCCAATTGATCCGTAATGAGGAGGTCCTCCAGGATTTTACAAATACTAATGCACTGAATTTAAAATAAAAAAGTTTTTTATTTATTTATAACGTAATAAACATGTAATACAACTACTATAATACTTATTTACAATGAACACATTACTGCACTGAAATGGTGCAGAAGTTAGATTGTACTTACACACACATACACACACACACACACACAGAAATTTTCAATGAACACATTACTGCACTGAAATTGTGCAGAAGTTATATTGTACTTACTTGCAAATCAGTTGGTTTTACTGAGAAATTCATCAATGGAGTAGAAGGAGTTGGCCACCAATAAATCCTTTAGGCTTTTCTTAAACTGAATTTCATTGGTTGTTAAGCTTTTTATGGCTGCTGGCAAGTTATTGAAAATGTGTGTTCCTGAATAATGCACACCTTTTTGTACAAGACTAAGTGACTTTAAATCCTTGTGAAGATTATTCTTATTTCTAGTATTGATTCCAAACAAGTGTGATAGGATCGTTATTGTTTAAAGTATAAATAAATTATCTGGTAGAAAGCGTTGGATGCTCTTCAAGGCTGTTCGCAGATGATGCGGTTGTCTAAAAAAAAAGCAACAACGCCAGAAGATAGTAATGACTTGCAAATGGTCTCCAGAGAATTGACGGATGGTACAGTCTCTGGCAGTCGACTATGAACACAAATAAATGTACTGTAGAAATCCACTACTGTGCAGCTACACTAATGATGAAAAACCGCTGGAATTAGTATCTGCCGTAAAATATCTAGGAGTAACTACACAGAGCGAGTTTAAGTGGAATGACCACGTAAAACAAATAGTGGGAAAAGCAGATGCCAGACTTAGATTCATAGGAAGAATCTTAAGGAAATTAACTCATCCACGGAGGAAGTGGCTTACAAGGCGCTTATGGACCGATTATTGAGTACTGTTCATCTATCTAGGATCCCTACCAGACAGGACTGATAGAAGAGGTAGAGAAGATCTAACGGAGAGCGGCGCGTGCCGTCACGGGATCGTTTAGCTGGCCCGAGTTCTACATCTACACCTACATCTACATCCATACTCCGCAAGCCACCTGACGGTGTGTGGCGGAGGGTACCTTCAGTACCTCTATCGGATCTCCCTTCTATTCCAGTCTCGTATTGTTCGTGGAAAGAAGGATTGTCGGTATGCCTCTGTGTGGGCTCTAATCTCTCTGATTTTATCCTCATGGTCTCTTAGCGAGATATACGTAGGAGGGACCAATATACTGCTTGACTCTTCGGTGAAGGTATGTTCTCGAAACTTTGACAAAAGCCCGTACCGAGCTACTGAGCGTCTCTCCTGCAGAGTCTTCCACTGGAGTTTATCTATCATCTCCGTAACGCTTTCGCGATTACTAAATGATCCTGTAACGAAGCGCGCTGCTCTCCGTTGGATCTTCTCTATCTGGTACGGATCCCACACTGCTGAGCAGTATTCAAGCAGTTCGTTACGGGGATGTTAAACAAACTCCACAGGCAGTCGTTACAAGAGAGGTGTTGCGCATAGCGGAGGGACTTAATATTGAAATTTGGAGAGAGCACTTTCCTGCCAGAGTCGGACAATATATTACTTCCCCTCAGATACGTCTAGCGTAATGACCACGAGGAAGAAGTTAGAGAAATGATAATCAATATAGAGGTTTACCAACAAAAATTCTTCCCCCTCGCTGTTCGCGACTGTAACAGGATTGGAGGTCTCAGTTATTGGAACAAAAAGTACCTTCCGCCATACACCATTAGGGGACTTGCGGAGTATGATGTAGATATACTCCAGAAGCTACATTTACAACAGTCGATTTTGTTGATAGTGGGGTGTTCCACCTGCAAGGTAGTTCTGAATCTGGTCCGATACTCGTCAAGTTGGCAGTTTGCTCACTTAACTACAATGCGGAGCTGAGTCAAATGCCTTCCTGAAGACGAGGAACACGGCATCAGTCTGGCCTCAAATGTCTATGGAGATCTGCATCTCAAGGAAGAACAGGGTTCTCTGCCTCGTGATGACTGCGTGTTGTGTGATGTCCTTAGGTTAGTTAGGTTTAAGTAGTTCTAAGTTCTAGGGGACTGATGACCATAGATGTAAAGTCCCATAGTGCTCAGAGCCATTTGAACCATTTTTTTAAAGAACAGGGCGAGCTGAGTTTCGCAAGCTCCATGTTTGCGGAATCGGTATTGATGTATATAGAGCAGATATATTTGCTCCAAAAACGTCATAATAAGTAAGCATAAAACATATCCCTCCCTCTCCCCTCCAAACACACACACACACACACACACACACACACACACACACACACACACACTTGAGTATAACGCACAGAACATTAGTACAACCATGTGAAACTGTCAGAAACTTCTTTGAGGAGAAGGAGATAAGTGTTTAACGTCCCGTCGACAAGACAGGGATGGAGCACAATCTGGGTGCAAGAATGGCAAAACAGATTTCTCAGGATCTATGCACCCAAATTGGGTGAAAATGTAATCACATGTCAGTTCTGATATAATTATATTTGTCCAATGAATACCCGTTTATCATCTGCATTTCTTCTTGGTGTAGCAATTTTAATGGCCAGTAGTGTATTTCCAATGTACCGGGCGGCAGCGCACAGCTTTCTACGCTCGATTAAATGGAAGAAACGGCTTCTACTTGCTCGTCGCCACGAAAATGCAAACGAACTTCTCCTTCTGCATGACAATGCAGGTATGTGCACCCGAGAGGAGCTCACAAAACTTCATTGGACTGTTGCTCCGCATCCACCCTACAACCCGAATCGCGCATCTTCCACCTTCCGCCTGTTTGGGTCAATGAAGGGTCACTGCAAGCGAAGCAGTCCGTGGAAGATGGGGAGGTTATTGAAGCAGCAAGATGTTCGCTCCGACTTCGACCAGTAGCGTTGTACCTCGCGTGCGTATAGGCCCTCCCAGTAAAGTAGCGTAAGGTCGTTGCATTGAACGGAGATGCTGGAAAATAAAGTTTTTGTAGCCTAAAGATTTGGGAATAATATGCTGTATTCGTATCGTGAATAGAACCAACCTGAAATTAATGAAGTTAAAATCTGAAACGTCCTCTTTTAAACATTTATACAAGACTGTGCTTAAACTGACACACAATATTTTTTAGCGCAACGCAATCTGACTTTCAGAAATCCCTACAAAGGAATGGCCCTGGCTAACATTAACCTGTACCTTTCACAAATCACTTACCTCACCAAAAATCTTCGTTACTCGAACTACTGCAATACAGCGAGCGCCACTACTGCCAGTTAAATAAAAGATTCAAACTACTGAAGGCACTAACTACTGATAGGCATAGTTAGCAAATGAAAGATTTTAATAGAGAACAAACAATGTATTTACCTTAATAATCATAATATATATGCCATCCAGTCTTACAAATTTCAAATCTCCGCCATTTCTCTCCCCACATCCACCACTGCTGGCGGCTCACCTCCAACTGCGCAACGCTACGCGCCGCTCACATCCAGCTGCCCAACACTACAATGGCAGACAACAATGCAAACCAGCCACAGACCGCACACAGCACAGCCAGCGATTCTCATACAGAGCGCTACGTAACGTTGCCAATAAGAAAGCATAAACAGCCTACTTACAAATCTTCTGGGTTATTAGGCCGCGTCATGTTTCAGCAGTAGCGGACACCTAAAGATCCTGAGGCAGATCCCAGCAGAGGGGTCGAAGAAACATGACGCGGCCTAATATCCCAGAAGATTTTAACTTCAGTGACAACGGCCACGAAAGCCTGCAGACGTACGTAGAACCAACCTGTTTTCAGAAAAAAATGTCTTGCATTACTTACTGAACGCCCCTAGTATGTATGCCTCACCTTCGCAGTGGCACGAGGACTAAACTGGGGCAGTGCCACTGGATTGTCGTTTGTAAAGAAACATTTGACATCGGAGGTTAGCATTTCTGCTCTTGCAGCATAAATCGTGCTCCGCAACACATCGAATTAAATCCTCGGACTGAAGTTCGCAACCGCGCCTTTGCAGCGGTACCTGCGTATCGAGTGAGCAAGTGTACCGCGTGTAGAAGAGGCCGGGCGGCAGCTTACGGCGGCTCGCAGCGGCAGGCGGCAGCGGGTTTCGGATGAGGGCTGCCGCGGGCGCTCGCAGCATCGGAGATCGATCCGCCGCCTAATACCTGTTATTTGGCCCTCGGAGAATGCCCGCAGTAAACACGGGCCGCGGGTTATCACCGCCGCCCGCCCCGCCGTGTCCATCGGGCCCGCCACTGAAAGCCCGCCGCGCCTGTTGACACAGATTTGTTTCCCCGCCCCTGCCGTGCCCCTCCGCCGGCACATAAGCCGCGCTGCCGCGAGCGCGAGGCGCGAAGAGGGGCGCACGTAGCGCGGCCGCGCCGACGGGCACGCGCGTGGACACGCTGTGAGCGACACGGAAAGCGGAAGAGGAAGTCCGGAAGGCGACAGGAGGTGCCGCAAAAGCAGAGCAACAAACTTGCGAACTCTACCGCTACATTTACTTAATGTTACACTACTGCCCATTAAGGGGCTCCGGAACGCCCTATACTTGCAATGTTAAAATAACGCTTATAAATTACATCTTTCCTCACAAAGTATTTGAGGTAGGAAGTTGAACTTTTTACAGATTATTTATTGGAATATGGGCTACAACTTAACACAGGGATTTTACAAAATTTTAGTTCAGTTATTAAAGATGATTTTTTTCAATTGTAATGAAAATTCGCAACATTTTTTGCAATTTTTTATTTATATATTAAAAATATACAGTTTTTTGGAAAAAGGCTGTGTTAAATTATGCTGGAGGTACTGTGTAACATTTACTGAAAGTTTGAAACAAATATGTATGGAAGATCCTTAGAAAACATGTAATTAGTATGAGAAAATAAAAGTTTTGGGAATCGAGCGACAAAGATTGGATTAACTTTTTAGTGCATTCCAGGTCCATAGGATGGATTATCTTCATCCTCTGCAAATTCCTCCTCCAGCTTCCTCTTGTTCCTCCTCCTGTTTACTCTTGCTTGTATTTCTAGACTCTTTACAGCCTTGTCTGCAGCCCGAAGGTGTTCCTTGTCTAAAGCAAGCATCGCTCGTACCATGTTAGAACCTATCTTCATTCCCGTATTTCTAAATACCTTGCACCTTACAATGTTGCCATTACTGAAAGTCGCAACAGCACCATACACACCAAAGTGAAGTGTTTCTATTCCAACAAATACAGTCTTGGGGATTCTCGACCGTATAACACTATTTACACTTTCATTGGGGTTTTGAGTTTTTCCGTGAATACACTTTTTCAACAGTTCAGGTGCTGCTAAGTCTCTGAAAATAAGTTAGCCACAACACATACTTTATCTCACATCACTAAAATGTACCTGATGAACACGGACGTTAATAATAACACCATTTGACAGCAGTTTAACAGCGCCACAGTGGGTCACGCCCATGTAGAACACATTTCAAAAAAAAATTAAAAATAGTTGTAGTCTTCGGAATTGAATAAATTATATATCTATTAAAAGGTAATAGTCTGCAGATTCAGAAAACGCAAAAAAGTAAAAATTGAACTTTTCATGATTTTGAGCCTTTCCGGAGCCCCTTAAAATTGCTACGCCACGAAGATGACGTGCTACAGACGCTAAATTTAACCGACACGAAGAAGATGCTGTGATATGCAAATCATTAGCTTTTCAGAGCATTCACACAAGGTCGGCGTCCGTCGCGACACCTACAACGAGCTGACATGAGGAAAGTTTCCAATCGATTTCTCATACACAAACAGCAGTTGACCAGCGTTGCCTGATGAAACGTTGTTGTGATGCCTCGTGTATGAAGGAGAAATGCGTACCATCACGTTTCCGACTTTGATAAAGGTAGGATTGTAGCCTATCGCGACTGCGGTTTATCGTATCGCGACATTGCTGCTCGCGTTGGTCGAGATCCAGTGACTGTTAGCAGAATATGGAATCGGTGGATTCAGGAGGGTAATACGGAACGCCGTGCTGGATCCCAACGGCCTCGTATCACTAGCAGTCGAGATGACAGGCATCTTATCCGCATGGCTGTAACGGATCGTGCAGCCACGTCTCGATCCCTGAGTCAACAGATGGGGACGTTTCAAGACAACAACCATCTGCTCGAACAGTTCGACGACGTTTACCGAGCGAGGTGGCGAAGTGGTTAGCACACTGGACTCGCATTCGGGAGGACGACGGTTCAATCCCGTCTCCGGCCATCCTGATTTAGGTTTTCCGTGATTTCCCTAAATCGCTTCAGGCAAATGCCGGAATGGTTCCTGTGAAAGGGCACGGCCGATTTCCTTGCCCATCCTTTCCTCACCCGAGCTTGCGCTCCGACTCTAATGACCTCGCTGTCGACGGGACGTTAAACACTAATCTTCTCCTCCTCCTCCTCGACGACGTTTGCAGCAGCAAGGACTATCAGCTCGGAGACCACGGCTGCGGTTACCCTTGATGCTGCATCACAGACAAGAGCGCGTGTGATGGTGTACTCAACGACGAACCTAGGTACACGAATGGCAAAACGTCATTTTTTCGAATGAATCCAGGTTCTGTTTACAGCATCATGATGTTCGCATCCGTGTTTGGTGACATCGCGGTGAACGCACATTCGAAGCGTATATTCTTCATCGGCATACTGGCGTATCACTCGGCGTGATGGTATGGGGTGCCATTGGTTACACGTGTCGGTCACCTCTTGTTCGCATTCACGGCACTTTGAACAGTGGACGTTACATTTCAGATGTGATACGACCCGTCGCTCTACACTTCATTCGATCCCTACGAAACCCTACATTCCACCAGGATAATGCACGATCGCATGTTGCAGGTCCTGTACGGGCCTTTCTGGTTACAGAAAATGTTCGACTGCTACCCTGGCCAGCACATTCTCCAGATCTCTCACCAATTTAAAACATCTGGTCAATGGTGGTCGTGCAACTGGCTCGTCCCAATACACCAGTCACTACTCTTGATGAACTGTGGTACTGTGTTGAAGCTGCATGGGCAGCTGTACCTGTACATTCCATCCAAGCTCTGTTTGACTTAATGCCCAGGCGTATCAAGGCCGTTATTACGTCCAGAGGTGGATGTTCTGGGTACTGATTTCTCAGGATCTATGCACCCAAATTGCATGAAAATATAATCACATGTCAGTTCTACTATAATATATTTGTCCAATGAATACCCGTTTATCATCTGTATTTCTTCTTGGTGTAGGAATTTTAATGACCAGTAGTGTAGTTATTTAAGCGATAGTCGTTTATTTCATTGTCATCCTAGCAACACTTGTTGACAAAACCGAAAGTGTGATGATACCAACGAGCGAGGTGGCGCAGTGGTTAGCACAATGGACTCGCATTCGAGAGGACGACGGTTCAAGCCCGCGTCAGGTCATCCTGTTTTAGGTGTTCCGTCATTTCCCTAAATCGCTTCAGGCAAATGCCGGGATGGTTCCTCTGAATGGTCACGGCCGACTTCCTTCCCTATCCTTGCCTAATCCGATGGGACCGATAACCTCGCTGGCTTTGATTCAAGTGCCTTTGAGCACTATGGGACTTAACTTCTGAAGTAATCAGTCCCCTAGAACTTAGAACTACTTAAACTTAACTAACCTAAGGACATCACACACATACATGCCCGAGGCAGGTTTCGAACCTGTGATCGTAGTGGTCGCGCGGTTCCAGACTGTATCGCCTAGAACTGCTCGGCTACACCGGCCGGCTAACCTCGCTGTTTGGTTCCCTCCCCAAAATAAACCAGCCAATCAAACTGTGATGACATCGATATATTCACTTTCGTTTCACCACGCTTCTTACTGGTTTTATTGCAGCCCGCCACGAATTATCTCCTGACCTACCTCTTCATCTCACAATCGGATCGTACGAACTTCCTCTCCTCGATTTCATTCAGATGGTTGGTTGGTTGTTTTTGGGGAAGGAGACCAGACAGCGAGGTTATCGGTCTCATCGGATTAGGGAAGGACGGGGAAGGAAGTCGGCCGTGCCCTTTGAAAGGAACCATCCCGGCATTTGCCTGGAGCGATTTAGGGAAATCACGGAAAACCTAAATGAGGATGGCCGGACGCGGGATTGAACCGTCGTCCTCCCAGTGTCTAACCACTGCGCCACCTCACTCGGTTTTGATTCAGATTGACAGTATATGTACGAGGTGCATTCAAGTTCTAAGGCCTCCGATTTTTTTTCTAATTAACTACTCACCCGAAATCGATGAAACTGGCGTTACCTCTCGACGTAATCGCCCTTCAGACGTACACATTTTTCACAAAGCTGACGCCATGATTCCATGGCAGCGGCGAAGGCTTCTTTAGGAGTTTGTTTTGACCACTGGAAAATCGCTGAGGCAATAGCAGCACGGCTGGTGAATGTGTGGCCACGGAGAGTGTCTTTCGTTGTTGGAAAAAGCCAAAACTCACTAGGAGCCAGGTCAGGGGAGTAGGGAGCATGAGGAATCACTTCAAAGTTGTTATGACGAAGAAATTGTTGTGTAACGTTAGCTCGATGTGCGGGTGCGTTGTCTTGGCGAAACAGCACACGCACAGCCTTTCCCGGACGTTTTTGTTGCATTGCAGGAAGGAATTTGTTCTTCAAAACATTTTCGTAGGATGCACCTGTTACCGTAGTGCCCTTTGGAACGCAATGGGTAATGATTACGCCCTCGCTGTCCCAGAACGTTGGACACCATCATTTTTTCAGCACTGGCGGTTACCCGAAATTTTTTTGGTGGCGGTGAATCTGTGTGCTTCCATTGAGATGACTGGCGCTTTGTTTCTGGATTGAAAAATGGCATCCACATCTCATCCATTGTCACAACCGACGAAAAGAAAGTCCCATTCATGCTGTCGTTGTGCGTCAACATTGCTTGGCAACATGCCACACGGGCAGCCATGTGGTCGTCCGTCAGCATTCGTGGCACCCACCTGGATGACACTTTTCGCGTTTTCAGGTCGTCATGCAGGATTGTGCGCACAGAACCCACAGAAATGCCAACTCTGGAGGCGATCTGTTCGACAGTCATTCGGCGATCCCCCAAAACAATTCTCTCCACTTTCTCGATCATGTCGTCAGACCAGCTTGTGTGAGCCCGAGGTTGTTTTGGTTTGTTGTCACACGATGTTCTGCCTTCATTAAATTGTCGCACCCACGAACGCACTTTCGACACATCCATAACTCCATCACCACATGTCTCCTTCAACTGTCGATGAATTTCAATTGGTTTCACACCACGCAAATTCAGAAAACGAATGATTGCACGCTGTTCAAGTAAGGAAAACTTCGCCAAACAAAGTATTTGAAACAGTTCTGATTCTCGCCGCTGGCTGTAAAATTCCATCTGCCGTACGGTGCTGCCATCTCTGGGACATATTGACAATGAACGCGGCCTCATTTTAATACAATGCGCATGTTTCTATCTCTTTCCAGTCCGGTGAAAAAAATCGGAGGCCTTAGAACTTGAATGCACCTCGTATTGCACGACTACGACTTCAACATGCGTAAGCAGAAAAATCGAGTCTGAAAATTATAAGCGTGTTTATATATGTTTTTTATGGTCACTAATACTCAAGAAGCCAACGGCCTTGCCGCAGTGGTAACACCGGTTACCGTCAGATCACCGAAGTTAAGCGCTGTCTTGCTGGGCTAGTACTTGGATGGGCGACCATCCGGTGCCGGCCTCAGTAACCGTGCGGTTCTAGGCGCTTCAGTCCGGATCCGCGCTGCTGCTACGGCCGCAGGTTCGAATCCTGCCTCTGGCATGAACGTGTGTGATGTCCTTAGGTTAGCCAGGTTTAAGTAGTTCTAAGTCTAGTAGACTGATGACCCCAGATGTTAAGTCCCATAGTGCTCAGAGCCATTTGAACCATTTGAGGTGGGGGCACCAAAATATTTCCGCTATTGGAGGAGGTTATATATATATATATATATATATATATATATATATATATATATCCGGTGTGCCGAGAGCTGTTGGCAAACGGGATACACGGGATGCAAACTGAGGAGCTACTTGATTGAGAAATAGCAGGTCCGGTTTCGTAAATTGACATACGGCAGGGAGAGCGATTTGCTGACCACATGTCAATCCGTATTCGCATCCAGCGACGTCTGTGGGCTGAGTATGACACGGCGGCCGGTCGGTATCGTTGAGCTTTGGTGGCCTGTTCATGTAGAGTACTTAATAAATCCTCAGCCGAGCATGTTAAGCGGTTAGTTTGAAGAGTGCGAGGTTCATTGACCGAAAATCCGTTTTTCACTTCTTTACTTTCTTCCCACGTAATTATTAAAACCGTCATTATCGAATGATTCATTTCTTATTTTCATAATCCTTATCCTGAAAACAGGAGAAAAAATTTTCGTAATGAGATTGGAAAGAAATGGATAACAAGAACTTTCAATGAAATCATTATAGTCATTTTACACTCCTGGAAATTGAAATAAGAACACCGTGAATTCATTGTCCCAGGAAGGGGAAACTTTATTGACACATTCCTGGGGTCAGATACATCACATGATCACACTGACAGAACCACAGGCACATAGACACAGGCAACACAGCATGCACAATGTCGGCACTAGTACATTGTATATCCACCTTTCGCAGCAATGCAGGCTGCTATTCTCCCATGGAGACGATCGTAGAGATGCTGGATGTAGTCCTGTGGAACGGCTTGCCATGCCATTTCCACCTGGCGCCTCAGTTGGACCAGCGTTCGTGCTGGACGTGCAGACCGCGTGAGACGACGCTTCATCCAGTCCCAAACATGCTCAATGGGGGACAGATCCGGAGATCTTGCTGGCCAGGGTAGTTGACTTACACCTTCTAGAGCACGTTGGGTGGCACGGGATACATGCGGACGTGCATTGTCCTGTTGGAACAGCAAGTTCCCTTGCCGGTCTAGGAATGGTAGAACGATGGGTTCGATGACGGTTTGGATGTACCGTGCACTATTCAGTGTCCCCTCGACGATCACCAGTGGTGTACGGCCAGTGTAGGAGATCGCTCCCCACACCATGATGCCGGGTGTTGGCCCTGTGTGCCTCGGTCGTATGCAGTCCTGATTGTGGCGCTCACCTGCACGGCGCCAAACACGCATACGACCATCATTGGCACCAAGGCAGAAGCGACTCTCATCGCTGAAGACGACACGTCTCCATTCGTCCCTCTATTCACGCCTGTCGCGACACCACTGGAGGCGGGCTGCACGATGTTGGGGCGTGAGCGGAGGACGGCCTAACGGTGTGCGGGATCGTAGCCCAGCTTCATGGAGACGATTGCGAATGGTCCTCGCCGATACCCCAGGAGCAACAGTGTCCCTAATTTGCTGGGAAGTGGCGGTGCGGTCCCCTACGGCACTGCGTAGGATCCTACGGTCTTGGCGTGCATCCGTGCGTCGCTGCGGTCCGGTCCCAGGTCGACGGGCACATGCACCTTCCACCGACCACTGGCGACAACATCGATGTACTGTGGAGACCTCACGCCCCACGTGTTGAGCAATTCGGCGGTGCGTCCACCCGGCCTCCCGCATGCCCACTATACGCCCTCGCTCAAAGTCCGTCAACTGCACATACGGTTCACGTCCACGCTGTCGCGGCATGCTACCAGTGTTAAAGACTGCGATGGAACTCCGTATGCCACGGCAAACTGGCTGACACTGACGTCGGCGGTGCACAAATGCTGCGCAGCTAGCGCCATTCGACGGCCAACACCGCGGTTCCTGGTGTGTCCGCTGTGCCGTGCGTGTGATCATTGCTTGTACAGCCCTCTCGCAGTGTCCGGAGCAAGTATGGTGGGTCTGACACACCGGTGTCAATGTGTTCTTTTTTCCATTTCCAGGAGTGTATTTATATTATTTTATCTATAGTGAGTTCGACAAGGAAGAGTACGCCATAATTTTAAATGTAACGCCCGCAGCGACATCTCTGGTAGTGGTCTCAAATCTGTACTCAATGCGCTTTCGCACAGTGTGTAGACAAAGAGTGTGAGAGTTGAATGTTTTGTTTTGTCGGTTGCAGTTTCAGCTATTTGCATTTATTTACAGCCAATTTAAACGCCGAAAAATGAACAATATTTCTCAAAAATGCCTTATGAGTTTCGTTAAGAAGCTATTTGGTTCGAACGAGGAGAACTGGGTGCTTAGAATAATGACCCGATATATCGCAGCGGTTCTAGGTGCTGCAGTCTGGAACCGCGCGACCGCTACGGTCGCAGGTTCGAATCCTGCCTCGGGCATGGATGTGTGTGATGTCCTTAGGTTAGTTAGGTTCAGGTAGTTCTAAGTTCTAGGGGACTGATGACCTCAGAAGTTAAGTCCCATAGTGCTCAGAGCCGTTTGAACCATTTTACATCGCAGCCGCCTCTGTTGAGCGTGGAAACAAGACAATGGGGTGTCCACGATGGATTCGCCTGCAATGTCTCCGGATGCAAAACCGATTGCAAATGTTTGGTCGCATAGTAAGATGAAGGTTAAAGGAAAGCTAATATAAACTTTGAAGTAGCTCTCATATAAAATCAGGACGATAAGGAGATCTACGATAATTATCGAAGCAGACGAAATGAATTAAAATTTGTGCTGTGGCCGGGACTCGAACCCGTTACAGAGAGAATATGCAGAAGATCTCGTGAAAAGCATGCTAAAAAGGAGCCAAGCTGTAATCGATAATGGTGACGATTGGATTAACTATTAGGTAATTGCGCAATTAGTAATAACATGTATGTTCATGTAAGTATATATTTATAATAGTGTCATTTATTTCATACAAATAACGGCGTACGTTTTCTTGTGGAACTGACTGTACAAGTGTGGCGAGTATAATGTGTAACCTATGGAGCACTGTACCAATCGGGATGATACTGATCATGGAAACATGGGAAACAATAATTATTCCAATATGCAGCACTTGTAATGAACGCCGAATCTTTGCACCTGTGTGATTTGTTTCGACGTGTCTGTTGCAAAACAGACTAGGGTCACATTTGAAGACGGTTCTCGGTCATCACACAATTTCGGGGTCTATGACGCGTATCTGTTGTTACAGTTAGACGAGAATGAATTTAAAAAAAGAGTACGGGAAGCGAGATTCGATCCACAGACCGCGCGCTTATTAAACTAAGCGTTTACTGGCTTGGCTGCGGAATCCTTAGTTACGAGCGACCATGTGAAGTTCACTCACGCTCAGAAAAATGAGACACTGAACGACTAGAGAGACAGGACGTTAATATTCACAAGACATGTTCATCAGTATGTTCTGCAGAATTGATTAGAATTTGAATCATGTCGGCCCGCGGGTTCGAGGTAAATATCGATATCGTGGCGCAACGCCACACACCGGTAAAAATGGGCCTGCGATTATCGTTGTTGCTATAAACTGAAGGTACTGGATCAGTGTAATTTGAACAGACGTGCAGGATGCCTCTCACAAGGGGAGGCCGCCAATTGTGAAATTCAGATTCGATTCATACTGCGCATAACAAAAGCTCATGGCCAGAGGTGTAATGTGGCAAAGCACCAAGATGCACTTCTCAGCCGTTGTCGAGAAAATCGACAGTTAAAAGAAACGTTTGCGATGAAATACTCTCCACGCTTAATGATTTTCTCCAGCGTCGTGGCGCAGCGGTAAACGCTGGAGTTCGTAATCCGAAGATCGCCGGATAGAATCTCGCGCCATGCAATTTATTTTAATTATTATTTTTTTTGTAATTCTAATATATATATACACATATATATATATATATAAACTATTAATGTATTGCTTATGCATGTTGGTGAAGGCGGATCGCTCTCCAATTGTACCGCCTCCATTTTTCCGTGTTTAACAGTGTGTACCAAAGCTCTCCCGTCCGCACTGATTTTCGACGATGTTATAAGTTGCGCTAGGGACCGCATCTACCTTCTTTCGAAGTTAGCACGCAACTACGCTGTTATGCGGCGGCTCGTTTCGGCCCATTCAACATCTGTCCTTGAAGTGTAACCAGCGAGTAACGGAGTTTATATTTCATACCTGCCACAGCAAGTTTGTGTTCGTGGGGTCTCTATTCTAATTCGAACGTTTGACTTACGCTATACGTATTCGTTTCGGAATATCGTTTCTACGTCTTCCGTTAACTATACGTGGTTAACATTATGAAGACAATTAATAACCTTTGTGAAATGCAACTTTGTTTGGGGAAAACATAATGATGTTCGAAGTCGCCAGTTTTTCCACGACAAACGACTTTCAACAACTTATTATCTGCATAATTGTTGCATCTGATGGCCGGGAATTATATATATATATATATATATATATTATTTGTTTTTTGTAATTCAAATATATATATATATATATATATATATATATATATATATATATATATATATATTTGAATTACAAGAAATTAGGCCATCTGTTTTTAAGGTGTGTAAGAGTATTAATCTTTCACCAAAGTCTACCGACGAGGCTTCTATATTTCAAGGAGCGCACAGATGGATGGGATTTGTAGCCAGATTTTCCTTGGCCATGTCTGTACAAGGAACTGGTAATGGTTGGATTACTATTGCATTTGTACATGCTAGTGATGCCAAGAAGAGTTCTTTGGATTCATTTCCTACGAGAGATGTCATCGCCTGGAACACATTTAATATTATTCATCAGTCCAACAAGGCTACTAAAAAAAAATTGTTGATTGGTTCGGGATTCGATCCGGCGACCTTCGGATTACGAACCCGAGCGCTTGCCGCTGCACCACGACGCTGCAGAAAATTTCTACTCTTAGAGAGTATTTCACCGCAACCGTTTCTTTTAACTGTCGATTTTCTCGACAACGGCTGAGAAGTGCATCTTGGTGCTTTGCCACATTACACCTCTGGCCATGAGCTTTTATTATGCGCAGTATGAATCGAATCTGAATTTCACAATTGCCGGCCTCCCCTTGTCAGACGTATGCGCGAACCGTACCGTAATATCAGTCAGTTTGAAAGAGGGCCCATTATTGGCATAAGAAAAGGCAATGCATCCATCCGGGAAATTGCTGCTCACAAGGGACGAAGTGTTTCGACAGTGCAAAGAAAGTGTGCAGAATGGTTCACCTAAGGCCGTCGAACACGACGAGATGTGTCACGTCGCATTATCCGAAAAGACACCTCATCCGAATGGCATCGCAGGACAGGTCTGCATCCTCCTCCGCTCTGGCCCCCGGTTCGAGATGTACCCTTGTCCGGTTAATGGCTGACGCTACAGATCACACTTTATTAATAATTGTAATACAGAGCTGCATCACCAGTTAGAGTTACATTCTCAGCAAGTACACCAAGTCCTTTAATCCGTACATGTATTTTTTCATCATTACTAACTTTTCGACAGGAACGGGTATACAATGTAAAAGGCATATTGCTATATACATAACTAGGTCTAGATTGGGACTTAGCATCTATTCCACAATGCCAGGCGGCACAAATGGAACTGCACAAAATACTGGAAGTGGATGGTTTACTCCAGCTATCGTCCAATGTGAGAATGCGTCTCTAGCTGGACTCGAATCATTCGCCGACCGAGATGTCATCGCCTACAAGACCTGGCATTGTGGAACAGATGCTAAGTCCCAATCTAGACCTAGTTATGTATAGAGCAATATGCCTTTTACATTATATACCCATACACTATCAGGCGTGGCAGTCCGTTGCCGTTGGGTTACCTGCGCGTCGTCCACTTTTCCACCTAGCTTTTACACATGTGCAGAAACATGCTAGGCGGCAATGGTGTATGGAACGACGTCACTGAGGACAGGGATGGCATCAGATAGTGTTTTTGGACGACTCCGGGCACTGTTTGTTTGAAAATGATGGCCGTATTTTGGTTCTACGCAGGCAGGGGGAACGGCGTCACAGTGACCACATTTGCACAAGACAAACAGCGGCAACTCAAGGCCTTATGATGTGGGGTACTATTGGGTGCAACCATAAACCACAGTTGGTGCGGTCCAGGGCACTGTGACCAGTGTGACCTACGTGAATGAGATCCTGTGACAACACATCAGACGCCATTTTTCAGCAAGACAATGCTCGACCATAGCTTGCGGCACGGACACGTGCCTTCTTGTTGTCACAGGATATCAGCCTTTTACTCTGGCCCGCGAAATCACCAGACATAACGCTAATCGAAAACGTGTGGGATATGCTGAAACGACGAATGCAGCGCTCTGACCCAATGCCAACCACCACAGGTGAACTTTGTAAGTAGGCTGTTTATGTTTTCTTATTGGTAATGCCACGTAGCGCTCTGTATGAAAATCACTGGCTGTGCTGTGTGCAGTCTGTGGTTAGTTTGCATTGTTGTCTGCCATTGTAGTGTTGGGCAGCTGGATGTGAACAGCGCGTACCGTTGCGCAGTTGGAGGCGAGCCGCCAGTAGTGGTGGATGTGGGGAGAGAGATGGCGGAGTTTTGAAATTTGTAACACTGGATGTCATGAACTACTATATATATTATAACTGTTAAGGTAAGTACATTGTTTGTTCTCTATTAACATCTTTCAATTGCTAACTATGCCTATCAGTAGTTAGTGCCTTCTGTAGTTTGAATCTTTTATTTAGCTGGCAGTAGTGGCGCTCGCTGTATTGCAGTAGCTTGAGTAACGAAGATTTTTGTGAGGTAAGTGATTTGTGAAAGGTACAGGTTAATGTTAGTCAGGGCCATTCCTTTGTAGGGATTTCTGAAAGTCAGATTGCGTTGCGCTAAAAAATATTGTGTGTCAGTTTAAGCACAGTCATGTATAATTTTTCAAAGGGGACGTTTCAACTTTGGAACTAGTTGAATGCAGTATGCGTGGCTGTATGGCTCTGAGCACTATGGGACTTAACATCTGAGGTCATGTCCCCTAGAGCTTAGAACTACTTAAACCTAACTAACCTAAGGACATCACACACATCCATGCCCGAGGCACGATTCGAACCTGCGCGGTTCCAGACTGAAGCGCCTAGAACCGTGTAACGTCCTTCGGATCTTCGGTCTTGGCTAACACTCAGCGGTAGAGCAATGAGATTGTTCTTTCTTATGTATCGGTATCGACGTTACAAACATAACATTGATGAACTGAACTCGCGACTTGTGCGAGATATTTAATTCACCAAATGTCCTAATTAAATCGTTTATAATCGATGGTTTATCAGTTGCTACTTAAATATTAATGACAAGTTCAAATTAGTTCCAGCGACACCAGATTCCCTATAGATTGGTTGTAATCTCAAATCTATAATCAGTCGTAACAGCGTTATTAATTCCTAACGTCAAGGAGTTTCGACAAATAATATCGCAACACGTTGTCTCTATAAATAATATTGTAAAACTTGAATGATAATTGCGTGAATTGTCACGATATGCTGGTTTATTACACAATATTACTTCCTTCCTAACAGAGCCGTGAGGGAGAAGCTTTCCCAGGTGTTGGGGGGGGGGGGGAATTATAAATTATATGCTTCGTAACTATCGCCAAGTTCCTTAGTCCATTAGTTATTACGAATGAAATTGTCTATTTGTGTTCACTTCCTAAATAGTGTCAACTTCAGGTTGTCTAATTTAAAGTCACTTCTGTCTAATATATGCAAGTCCTCTACCTGAATTCCAAATAACCTAATATTTGAAGTCAAAGTATCGTTTCACTGCGTCATAGTAGATCGTAATAATAAATTCTGAAAAAACAATCTAATTGCGCCTACATATACGAGCATTAAAAGTATGACCTGCTTCGGCTAACTCTCGTAACGTAGTGACAATGGATTGAATTATCCTTAGCCACTACTCACGAATCTCAAAGAGTACTCACACGGAGTATTCTTTGGGAACGTTGGTTCTACTTTGCGAATTTTAATTATAATGATTTTGCGATTTACTATGATTTAGAATTTTGAGTTTGATTTTACTGGAATCCTGTCTTTCTTTCGTATGTTAATAAATTACTAAGTATCAGATTACTGATTCAATTACTGGTTAATATCCAAATAATAGTGTTAACTGGAAATTTGTTTTTTTGTTCATTTTTCATGGAATTTGGAACTTGTGTTAACTGGAAATTTGTTTACGTGTTCATTTTTCATGGAATTTGGAACTTATTTTGGGGAAATATTTGGGAATTTTGGAGCCAATTTTTTATTTTCATTTCTCGTCCGAGGAAGTGGCATTACAACCGCTCGGCCACACCGGCCGGCGATGGCTGTACGACAGGACCTCATTCGCACCTAATGCGTGTCGATGCTATCATATGTGGAACAAGTTATTAAGATCAGTGGCGGACCCTGTGCCTGCTAGGTAACAGGACACATGCTAAGCCGATATGACTGAAATGCTAATCATTTCCGCTGAATATACTGATGTACACGTCCTGTGAATATGAACGCCCTATTTCTAGTCCTTCAAGATATTTTTTTAGAACATGAATGTATGTAAGCAAGTGTAAAATGTTCAAACCCGAAAACAGTTGAGAGTTGCGTCTTGTTATTTATGTATGTTGAACTCCTAGTCGTGCCCTGTTCAGCCTGCCAACATGAATCAAATCGGCGAGGATAGTTTCGTACGGACCCCTTGCAGGGCGTGCTCAGTTACACAGTTTCTTACCTTCTATAGTTCCCTCAAGTACCATGGTAGTTATTCCTTGAGCCTCTTGGATAATAGCCGCTTGGCTGCTCGTGTATATAATTTATTTAACTACCGGTTTCGCAGCTTTAAAGCCACAGCATCAGGTTAGATACGTTAAACCGTGTCATTAAACTTGCGACATGGGTAGGTCTGAAAGTTCCTTGAGTATGAATGAATGACACAATTAGCGATTCGTCAGGCAGGCAGAAAGCAAGGGTCCACGATTCCTCAAGCTCGCCATGAACCTGGAAAGGACGACAGTAGACCGAACGTGACCGGTTAACCACTGTGGCACCTCAGCCCTAGTGTCTACAGGAAACCGACACTCACAGATCGCTATCTGCACGCTCTCAGCCACCACCATCCGGCACAAAAACGTGGCGTTCCGAATACCCTCACCCATCGTGCTAAAGTCGTCTCAGACGCTGAAAGTCTGCCACTAGAACTGAGCCACCTCCGAAAATTCTTCCGGGAAAACGGGTACAGCCACGGACAGGTGCCACAGACTATATCTGGTGTGACACGCAAGAAACACACCAACAGAGAACACCACCGAAGAAGAAAGCAAGAAACTAGTGTTTTTGCCTTTCTCTGGTACAGTGTCGGGAAAGATTGGCTGGCTCCTGAAGAGATATGTTCAGGCCCCCACCAAAAATTCGACAGCTCATGAGGCCTGTAAAGGACGACCTAGGGCTTAGAACGCCTTAAGTGCACAAGATACCATGTCAGTGTGGCTGTTACTACGTCGGCCAAACGGTACGCACTGTGGAGCAACGCCGGACGGAACACGAGAGGTGCTTACGCCTACGCTATCCAAAAAAAATCAGCCGTGGCCGAACACGCCGTAGAAAATGTATAAAACGTCCCCTTTGAACATTTATACAAGACTGTGCTTAACCTGACAGACTGTGCTTTACCTGACAGACTGTGCTTAACCTGGCACACAATATTTTTAGCGCAACGCAATCTGACTTCCAATAATCCCTACAAAAGAATGGCCCTGACTAACATTAACCTATACCTTTCACAAATCACTTACCTCACAAAAATCTTCGTTACTGGAACTACTGCAATACAGCGAGCGCCACTACTGCCAGCTAAATAAAAGATTCAAACTACGGAAGGCACTAACTACTGATAGGCATAGTTAGCAAATGAAAGATTTTAATAGAGAACAAACAATGTATTTACCTTAATATCATCAAAAGTCATAATATATGTAATTTCAAAACTCCGCCATTTCCTTCCACACATCCACCACTGCTGGCGGCTCACCTCTAACTGCGCAACCGCTACGCGCTGTTAACATCCAGCTGCCGCTGCCCAACACTACAATGGCAGACAACAATGCAAACTATCCACAGACTGCACACAGCACAGCCAGTGATTTTCATACAGAGCGCTACATGGCATTACCAATATAAAAATCTAAACAGCCTACTTACATAGCACCCATGCTCCCCACAAAAAATTTTACAAATTGGTTTGGGCAGTGGCCAATAATGATTTGATAAAAATTTTCATAATTACAATAACAAAGAAATCAAATGCACACACTTATTGATACAATGTTGGTCAAAAGCTAAAATTTTCCCTGACTAACATTAACTTATACCTTTCACAAATCACTTACCTCACAAAAATCTTCGTTACTGGAACTACTGCAATACAGCGAGCGCCACTACTGCCAGCTAAATAAAAGATTCAGACTACGAAAGGCACTAACTACTGATAGGCATAGTTAGCAAATGAAAGATTTTAATAGAGAACAAACAATGTATTTACCTTAATATCATCAAAAGTCATAATATATGTAATTTCAAAACTCCGCCATTTCCTTCCACACATCCACCACTGCTGGCGGCTCACCTCTAACTGCGCAACCGCTACGCGCTGTTAACATCCAGCTGCCGCTGCCCAACACTACAATGGCAGACAACAATGCAAACTAGCCACAGACTGCACACAGCACAGCCAGTGATTTTCATACAGAGCGCTACATGGCATTACCAATATAAAAATCTAAACAGCCTACTTACAAATGGACACAGGGTTCTGGACACCGATTTCTGCTCCACGAAACATCTGTCGTTATGAGGACGAAGGGATTTTGAGAAAGCGCCGTAAAAGAAGTTATTGAAATAATAACCTCTAAAAACACCATCAACAAGAACGGCGGTTTGCAGCTCATCACACCCTGGGACCCGGCCATCGCGAGACTAAAACGGGCGCGACGGACGCGGGATGAAAACATTACCATATATGGCGAGGTAGAGAGGACTAGTGACGTCACAGCCAGCAGTGCGGCTACACTTGTATAACGAGGAGGCCACAGCGACACAGCAGTCAGTCTTACCACTTCACAATGACCGAGGAGAGCCCGGTCGAAAGCTCGTGGGATTTTAACCACCTGACGCGGCTGGAAGCCAGAGAAAATTTTATTAATTCACATCGCCGCGAAACCATGCATTCATACATTAGATCGAGTGTTACAATCCACCAAAAGTGCCACAAAAATAGTAGACCTCGATGCATTGAGACACGCAGGCGAAAGGAATCCTTGGTGTCTTAGCATACGAGGTGTGGCTAGAAAAAAACCGGACTAGTACTGGTGAAACAATAAAACGAATGCAATAAGGCTGAAAGTCGCGTGGCCTGTCACGTGACTCTCGCTCCGCCTACTGCTCGAGTTTCATCTGCCTCCTGCACTCAGTCTGCCCGTGGCGTCTGTTTCAAGTAGTTGACGTTTTGTCTGTGCGTCGGAAAATGTTGAGTGTACAGAAAGAACAGCGTGTTAACATCAAATTTTGTTTCAAACTAGGAAAATCTGCAAGTGAAACGTTTGTAATGTTACAACAAGTGTACGGCGATGATTGTTTATCGCGAACACAAGTGTTTGAGTGGTTTAAACGATTTAAAGATGGCCGCGAAGACACCAGTGATGACACTCGCACTGGCAGACCATTGTCAGCAAAAACTGATACAAACATTGAAAAAATCGGTAAACTTGTTCGACAAGATCGCCGTTTAACAATCAGAGCAGTGTCTGAGTTAACAGGAGTTGACAAGGAAAGTGTTAGGCAGATTCTTCATGAAAGTTTCAACATGAACAAAGTGTGTTCACAAATGGTTCCAAAGTGTCTCACAATTGAACAGAAGGAACGCCGAAGAATGATTTGTTCTGACATCCTGGAAAACATTGAAAGTGATCCCACCTTCTTACAAAATGTTATTACTTGCGATGAATCGTGGTTTTTTACTTACGATCCCGAAACTAAACGCCAATCGATGCATTGGAAAACTCCTGGTTCTCCACGATAAAAAAAAGCACGAATGTCAAAATCGAAATTCAAGGCAATGATGATTGTTTTTTTTTTTTTTTTTTTGACATCAAAGGGATTGTGCACATTGATTGGGTACCAGAGGGACAAACAGTGAATCAGCATTACTACATTAGCGTCCTGGCTACCCTACATGAGCGAGTACGGAGAAAACGGAACGATTTGTGAAGAAAAAAGTCATGGATCCTTCACCAAGACAATGCCCCAGCTCACATTGCGTTGTCAGTGAAGACGTTTTTGGCAAAACACAACATTCCCATCTTAGATCATCCACCCTACTCACCTGATTTGGCCCCCTGTGACTTTTTTCTTTTCCCCAAAGTCAAGTCAGCTTTGAAAGGAACTAGATTTGAGACTGTTGAAGCAGTAAAAGAAAAAGCGACGGAAGTAATGTATGGACTTACCGAAAATGATCTGCAGCATTGCTATGAACACTGGAAAATTCGTATGGAGCGGTGTAGAGACCGAGGAGGAGAGTACATTGAAGGAGATAACATGAAATTGTAAATAATTGTAAATAAATGTTTTTTCCAGCATCAGTCCGGTTTTTTTCTAGCCGCACCTCGTATATCCTATGATTCTACCCTTCTTCTTGTCATTGTCTTCCACACAGTAACACGCCCGGGAGGAAAGGGGGTGGATATGAAGTACTAATAAAAGCTAGCCTTTAGCGCTCGAGACTGTACAACACTCCCTAGACACAGGAACGGGGCTGGATATTTAACGACCGTGTGCCTGAAGCCACGTACCTGCTCCTTCCCACGGCGGTTGGTCTGCTGCTCTCTGCACTGCCTGCTATGATGTATCCTGCAATAACGACTGTATAACAGAGAGAGGAGCCACTCACACCAACAATACCAAGTTGATCTGGTAGAATTCACTGTTTTCTGTTAAACACTCGCACAACGTGGGGCTGTACTGTTCACAGTTCCGCAATGGACGTGATCAGTATTTGTACTCGCAAGTACGTGTCCGTAGTGACGTATAAGGTTGCTGTCTAAATGATGGCATCCAATGCAAAAACACGGCGCACAGAACACAAAATAATCACTGTTCAACGGATGTTTTATCAGTCGACGATTGGCACAGTTCTTCCGACAGCACTAAAAAATTCAATAGCTTATAACACGAGCGTGCGTGTGACCGAATCGCGGCGCGGATGCTCCATAAAATTTCGGGTACGATATACGAACGGGAAAGTGCCTGCGCTCGTGATATTCAGCCAGTCAAAACGATCTGTGCTTCTTTCATTTAGAATTTGCAGTTAGGAACATACCAATCCATATTATTTTTCCTTAACCGTCGCCTTTAGGATAAACATTGCTAATGCTTCGTGACCACTGAAACTAGACGCAAAACTTGTGTGGCAAAAATATTCAATTACTTCTCCATAACTTGTAAGATACGAGCTGCAGCCACGGCATCAACACAACGCTTCGCCCACGCTCCACGAAAGCTATGCCACTACTCCCCTCTGTTGCTCTGCGCTCGGCAGAGAGTCGACTGTCGATAGTCAACGATACAATTCTATGCTCACAACATGTTCCTCTTCTCGCCGATTCAGTGCGGAACTTCCTTATGTCTTCTCTTATTTTTAACATTCTTCTACAGCCTGATATCTCGAACGCTTCGATTCTCTTCTCTTCCGGTCTTTTTTTTTTTCACCATATTGACTTCTGTACAATCTTCTACTCCAACCACACATTCTCAGAAATTTCTTCTTCAAATTTAGGCTTGTCATTGATACTAGTAGACTTCTCTTGGCCAGAAATACCATCCCTGTCTGTGCTAGTCTGCTTTTTATATCCTCCTTGCTTCGTCCGTTATGTCCTGTTTTGTTTCCAAAGTAGCACAGTTCTTTAAATGACTTCGTATTCGCCACATATTCTACACTCCTGGAAATGGAAAAAAGAACACATTGACACCGGTGTGTCAGAACCACCATACTTGCTCCGGACACTGCGAGAGGGCTGTACAAGCAATGATCACACGCACGGCACAGCGGACACACCAGGAACCGCGGTGTTGGCCGTCGAATGGCGCTAGCTGCGCAGCATTTGTGCACCGCCGCCGTCAGTGTCAGCCAGTTTGCCGTGGCATACGGAGCTCCATCGCAGTCTTTAACACTGGTAGCATGCCGCGACAGCGTGGACGTGAACCGTATGTGCAGTTGACGGACTTTGAGCGAGGGCGTATAGTGGGCATGCGGGAAGTCGGGTGGACGTACCGCCGAATTGCTCAACACGTGGGGCGTGAGGTCTCCACAGTACATCGATGTTGTCGCCAGTGGTCGGCGGAAGGTGCACGTGCCCGTCGACCTGGGACCGGACCGCAGCGACGCACGGATGCACGCCAAGACCGTAGGATCCTACGCAGTGCCGTAGGGGACCGCACCGCCACTTCCCAGCAAATTAGGGACACTGTTGCTCCTGGGGTATCGGCGAGGACCATTCGCAACCGTCTCCATGAAGCTGGGCTACGGTCCCGCACACCGTTAGGCCGTCTTCCGCTCACGCCCCAACATCGTGCAGCCCGCTTCCAGTGGTATCGCGACAGGCGTGAATGGAGGGACGAATGGAGACGTGTCGTCTTCAGCGATGAGAGTCGCTTCTGCCTTGGTGCCAATGATGGTCGTATGCGTGTTTGGCGCCGTGCAGGTGAGCGCCACAATCAGGACTGCATACGACCGAGACACACAGGGCCAACACCCGGCATCATGGTGTGGGGAGCGATCTCCTACACTGGCCATACACCACTGGTGATCGTCGAGGGGACACTGAATAGTGCACGGTACATCCAAACCGTCATCGAACCCATCGTTCTACTATTCCTAGACCGGCAAGGGAACTTGCTGTTCCAACAGGACAATGCACGTCCGCATGTATCCCGTGCCACCCAACGTGCTCTAGAAGGTGTAAGTCAACTACCCTGGCCAGCAAGATCTCAGGATCTGTCCCCCATTGAGCATGTTTGGGACTGGATGAAGCGTCGTCTCACGCGGTCTGCACGTCCAGCACGAACGCTGGTCCAACTGAGGCGCCAGGTGGAAATGGCATGGCAAGCCGTTCCACAGGACTACATCCAGCATCTGTACGATCGTCTCCATGGGAGAATAGCAGCCTGCATTGCTGCGAAAGGTGGATATACACTGTACTAGTGTCGACATTGTGCATGCTCTGTTGCCTGTGTCTATGTGCCTGTGGTTCTGTCAGTGTGATCATGTGATGTATCTGACCCCAGGAATGTGTCAACAAAGTTTCCCCTTCCTGGGACAATGAATTCACGGTGTTCTTATTTCAATTTCCAGGAGTGTATATTTATTACAATCTCCACTGCTGCAGATTATACCTTCTGGTCATTTTCACGTGGTGCTGAAAACACAGTAGTGCTCAACGTCAATAGAAAGTATATGGCTCGTGTCAGCATATACCGCATGTGACGAATAGGGTAAAGGGTTTCTATCGTACCCGTCCAGTAACGACGGTATACTTGGCAAAGGTTAATATGAGGCATAGAAGCTAACACGTGTCATTTTTATGGGTTTAATCACTGACGACTACTGGCATGTTTACAACAGCAGTAACTGCCTTAAAATGACCGGAAAGTCGAAATTGCAATCGTGGATATTGTAATAAATGTACAATCAATGGTAAACATGAAGTCATTTAAAAATTCTACGAGACGGCGAGCCCACAACAAATACAGTTCTGTAGCAGAAATAATTCACTTTGTCTACTTCATGCTCCCCAGTTTTTATTTTAAGCTCACAGCTATCCTCATTTCTGATAATTCTCATATTACAGTCTAACAATGTGTGTGTTTTCTTCATTGTGGTGTTTCATAGAATGGCCAAATACAACTGCACCGAAAAATGTTTCGTTTTCTTTAGGATGGGCATCCCAACTTACATCATCAACACCTAGTAAAGATTAAAGATGTTGGGTTGCTTACCTTAAGATGCATGAAATACTTTTATGGACAGTTTCATATGGCCCATCTTGTACAACGGAAATCAGCAAAATTCGCAAATTTCGCGTTAATATCGTGATTATAACGCAATGAAGGCCGTTTGATAACAATTGAAGCCCTCATGATAAAGCAGTGCTTCTAAACGTACACTGTCGAAGTGAAACGAGTATTGGAATTTCAGTAGACAGCTTTTATTACTAAATTTTAGTTGGCTTTATACAGGGTGTAAATTTTAAGTTGACAAACCAGAGTAATTCGAAAAATTAGCTTCATACGAAAAAATGTGTGACCCAAATATTAATTTTTTCAGCAGATTCTGATAAGTTTTGTTTGTTTCGTGGGTCAACATTTGCAAAACTCTAATTCCTCTCTTTCCAACCCCACCCTATGAGGAGAGAGAGAGAGTTTTAGTATTTGCGAATCAAAATCTACGAAGTAAATAAGTATTTGTAAGTATGATAGGTTAAAACGTTGGGCATTGTTTCTGCAAGAATTCCGCTTCACAATAGTCTACATTCCCGGCAAGGAGAACATTGTTGCGGACGCGCTGTAACGCGCACCAGCTGGGCTTGAGAAAAGTAGCACAGAAGGCAATCTCGAGAAAAATTTCAGTATTCTTTACATTCAGAAAGTCGCCTTTGAAAACTTCATCACCACATCTTTAAAGGACATTGCTCATGAACAAGATAAAGATCCGATTTGGAAAGACATCAAAAGTAAATGGGATGAAAAGACACACACTCAGATTCGTCATTATTACCTGGTTAGAAACAACATACTCTTCAAACGCTGCACTGTTGATGACAAGCTATGGGTACTTTGCATTCCTGACGATTTTGTTAATAAGCTCATTTGGTACATTCATTTCAGCTACGCACATTTTGGCCCACGAAAATGTTATCATATTCTTCGAACGACTTGTTATTTTAACAATATGGAAAAGCGAATTCGAAGAGTCTTGTCTATTTGTAAACTTTGTCAAAAGGCGAAACCATCTACTATCTCACATCGTGCTCCGTTGTTTCCTATTATTCCTTCTAAATTAAAAGAATTTGCTGCTGTTGATCTCTTGGGACCCCTTGTCAGAACATCGAATGGATTTTCGTACGTTCTAGTCGCTGTTGAACTTACTTCAAAATTTGTTTGTTTCACTCCGTTACGCAAAGCCACTGGACGATCTGTATCCAACGCCTTTGTTAAAAATTTCTTACGTGAAGTTGGACACGTTAGAAAAGTCATTTCAGATAACGGACCACAATTCAGATCTGCTGTTTGGTCACGCATGCTTCGGAACCATAAAATCAAACCTGTTTTTATTTCATTGTACTCACCACATTGTAACCCATCTGAACGGATTATGAAAGAAATCAATAAGCTTTGCAGACTTTATTGTCACAGAAAGCATCAGCATTGGGACAGATATTTACACTTATTTCAAAATGTGCTGAATGAAATGCCTCATGATTCCACTGCTTTACCACCTACTCTTGTACTGAAGAATGAAGAACCACCGAACAGAATCAAAGAGCTTGTACCTTTCCCGAATACACGTAAACTTCGACACAAAGACATAATTGATTTGGCTCTTAAAAATATA
Source organism: Schistocerca cancellata (assembly GCF_023864275.1). NCBI lineage: Eukaryota > Metazoa > Arthropoda > Insecta > Orthoptera > Acrididae > Schistocerca > Schistocerca cancellata. The sequence continues at coordinate 1,214,209,954 of NC_064626.1, forward strand.
AAATCTGCAGCAGACAAAAGGAGAAAACTACACGGTAAAGCAAATGCAAAGAAATTATATATTGGTCAGAAAGTTCTCATTAAAGCTCATTCATTGTCACATAAGAAGAAACACTTGAGTCACAAATTCTTTCTGGTTTACAATGGACCTTACAGAATCTGACGTATACCACATGATAATTGCGTTGAAGCTGAAACTCTGCGTACTAGGAAGAGTAAAGGTTTACACCACATTTCACATGTAAAACCGTTTATTGAAAGATAATCTGCCTTTTAACTTTGTCTTTGCCATATAAATTTTCACTTTACATTACTAGTATACTTTGTCAGACTTAGAATCTGTTTGCGGTGTTTCTGTTTCATATCTGCACAGTTTTTCTGTATTATTCTGGGAAGTAAAACATGTTTTAGTAGTAACTTTTGTGGTATAGCTACAAGAAGACAGCCTTTTCTGTAGCACAACAATACGTTACAGCACAGTACTATCATCATCACAACAATAAGCGTAATAACTAAGATATCTATACGCAAAGCATTTCACTTTTGTTTATCATGAGGTAAGTACATTGACTTCTGCAGAACTTAGCTTTCGGAGGACAATAACTACGACACTTCCACAGAGATTATCTTACAGCAAGACGCACATTTAGCGCTACAGGACACGCATTTCAGTGATTAATTTTGTACTTAAAACATTTATTTTTAAAGATTTTTGAATTACAAAGAAAGTTTTCCATGATACATTTCATTCCATTGCTGTAATCTGTAACACCTGAGGGTATAATTACATTAATCCTCAGGGGGGTACACGCCTACTTTGTGTATCATGTGTTTGGCAAGCACAAGGAGCCCTAGCTAATATGGTATTTGCTTATACAACTTTACGCATCGGTACCATATTCCTCTAACACATAAATTACACAGCTATCTGATCATTTAACTGAGAGATAAACTTTTTTTACATCAGTGACAAATGTTTACACAATTACACAGTTGGGTAACTTCACACTTATGAAACTGTATTTTGTCTGTACTGTGTGAATTGTTCATATTTTTTCGGAACCATTGTGATACTATGAGAGCTTTGAATGATATATTTGGTATGGGAGTATGATTTTAAAGTACGTTTCAGGTAGATGACACTATTGAAATGAGCAGGGAATTTTTTTTAGGTTTTGAAATTATTGGAGGAAGCTACAACGATTTTGAGATTTGACTGAGGTGTTATGATGTTATTTTTACAATGACGATGTGTATTATGCTGTTGAGGTATGTTTATGTCAATAAGATGATGCTACCATATATGAGGAATGTGATTACGTGTTTATATGTATATGAATAATGAATAGAAGTTAGGGACTCTTGACTTGTGAAAAAGGATGTTGGAAACCAAGAATCGTACTTTAAGAGTAATGAAATGTGTGTAAATGCGTGAATGTATCACAATGCCGGCGAAAATTTTTTGGACACTGTTATATTCATAGGAGTTTGTTTCTACACATTTGCAACGTAAATTCTCGACCCGTGAAATTTTGTATATGAGACTGTCACTGTAGCGGAAACTGCTGTCGTAAATATTTCCGTAAGAAAGTTAAGTGACCACCTGCACGTAATGCGTCGTGGGCACGCAGCTGTGTCAGACGCCGGGAGAACAAGTCATTAGTGAGTGCCTCGTCAGAAGCACAGGTAGAAAAAAAGAAAGGGGAGGTCATTGTCCTCGCTATTGACATTTCCTTGTTGAAAGCATACTGTGGAGCTCGTAATTTATGATATTTACTAAAATGCCTAATGAAATGATTAGAAACATTTTACATCTATTGTCTTTGTAGTTAAGAGATTGCTCATTTTGTTTAATATCTGGTTTCCAGCTGTGTTGCACCATTAGTTTTATAAAATAAAATGCATTTGCTAATGTGAACACTTTCTGTCAACAGATCTATTAAATAATAATTTTATAATCCATATTCTTTAAAAAAAAGGAGCACTTGGAAAGGAAAGAACAATAAGAAGGGACTAGTAACAGTAACTGGACACATAATTTTCTTTTCAAGTACATGGTAATATTTTTTTTACAATAAGTTGTTGTGGTGCACCAGTTTAATTACATAGACATTAAGATGTGAATATACATTTCCCTTATCTGCATTGTTGCTTTTAGTGAAATATTTTTTCTGCTTGAGCTATGTCATGTTTAGGTATAAGTTGCTGCTGTTTGCCAGGCATAGTGTTATTGAATTTGACTTTGTATTATTCTGTTAAGCCAGTTTTACTAATGATTTATTTTTATTATTTGCTGCACATTGCCTTAGATTAGTTGTAATATTACAATTGCTTTGCTAATTTCTTAATGCTGCTTGCTTCGCAAATCTGCGTTTTTTTTCATTGCTGTTTATATTAATTGTTTTATGTGATGCTGCATTGCCTCGTCCCTTGGTATTATATCTGAGCTCAGTAGATTTAAGTTAGCTTAAGAGGGGTAGACTATATAAGAAACTAACTATGATGACTTGGAAGAAATGTATTGAGAAGCTATATGAAAATGGTTTGGGCAAAAAAAAGTGGACAGAATACAGAAAGCAGGCTTAAATAGGACTTTTGGGAATAATGATGAACGAAGGGAGATCTCCATGCAAAATACTGCAGTAAAACAAACCCTGTCCTTTCCTTTTGTGTCATCCCTCTATATGTTTGTGTACCCTTGTGTATTTGTGTTTTTCCTGTCTTTATGTGTTTAGCTGATGAGAGCTATGTTGTAGACATTTTCTAATACTCTGTTATTTACTTTGTAAAGATGTTTAGCCATTATTTATACTGTTTGGTTGCTCACATGTGAAAGTGATGTTTCAAACGTTTTTCTGATCTTTTATGTATGTACTTATGTCATAATTCCTGTATCACTGATGTATATGTATATTTCTATTCTTTTGTAAAGCCTGTACTACTACAAATGTTATCTGTATTGTTATGTTCTTTAATGATGTATTTTGTACCTTTGTTATTGTATTCTTATGTTATAAAATTGTAATTGACAGCAGTTCATCAAATTAAGTAACTTGTAAGTTCCATTTCACTGCACACATTTCTGTTGTTCATAGTATATGGACAATATGTGAGAAGAAGGGACTGATAGTGTTTGCACGTGTGTTAATAATTCAGCAAGGTACTGGATAACAGCATTGCTGGTTCTAAGAACAATTCAAAAAACTTTGTGAGTGCACGAGTGGTGGTTTATGGACTTGCTATTTTCTCTGCAAGACTCTTCGATGGTGATTGTGCACCTGCACAGTCGCAACAGATGGCTGCTGGCCGTCTCTACAAGGACTGCAGTGGGTCTGCACCTCTGGTGGCCCACCAATACCACAATCTCTACCAGGACTACAGTGGGTCTACTCTGTGATGACCTACCTACCAATCTTCTTCAAAATGTCGAATGACTCTGCTGTGGGTTTGCTCTGTTGTGGCCCATTACCTGTCAGCATGTCAAGTGTCAGCACTGTCTTTCCGTTGGAAGGACAACACTACTTCTTCAAGAGTGCACGGAAATCCACTACTTCTGTGTGCAATTTCTTTTACTAATGAGACTTTGTGAAAAAAACTGTAATTACTATTATGATGAATGATCAGGACTATCTTTATGGACTGTGAGAAAATTTTAGCTTTTGACCAACATTGTGTTAATAAGTGTGTGCATTTGATATCTTTGTTATTGTATTTATGAAAAATTTTTTCAAATCATTATTGGCCACTGCCCAAAAATATTTTTTAAAATTTTTTGTGGGGAGCATGGGGGCTATGTAAGTAGGCTGTTTATGTTTTCTATATGTAAGTAGGCTGTTTAGGTTTTTTAATTGGTAACGCCACCTCCGTATGAAAATCACTGGCTGTGCTGTGTGCAGTCTGTGGCTGCTTTGCATTGTTGTAATACTCGCCATTGTAGTGTTAGGCAGCTGGCTGTGAACAGCGCGTAGCGTTGCGCAGTTGGAGGTGAGCCGCCAGCAGTGGTGGATGTGGGGAGAGAGATGGCGGAGTTTTGCAATTTTTCATGAACTGCTACATATATTATAACTTGTGATGATATTAAGGTAAATACATTGTTTGTTCTCCATTAAAATCTTTCATTTGCTAACTATCCCTATCAGTAGTTAGTGCCTTCTGTAGTTTGAATCTTTTATTTAACTGGCAGTAGTGGCGCTCGCTGTATTGCAGTAGTTAGAGTAAGGAAGATTTTTGGTGAGGTAAGTGATTTGTGAAACGTATAGTTTAATGTTTGTCTGGGCCATTCTTTTGTAGGGATTTTTGATAGTCAGATTGCGTTGCGCTAAAATTATTGTGTGTCAGTTTAAGCACAGTCTCGTATACAATTGTTGAAAGGGGACGTTTCATATTTTTCATTTATCCATAACATTTTCCACGCAAAAATGAAAACATGGATTTTCGAGATTTACAGCGCCAAATACCGAGAGTCAAAACAAATGTTTAAGAAAAAATGTACGTAGTCTTTTATGTAGAATCTGATTCTGCAATAAAAATGGGGGTTCCCATTTTAAATTTGAAAGGTGCCTCCCATCCCACGCCCAGGGGGCTAATTTTAGCACCAGCAGATGTCCCCCTCGAAAATAATCAGCTTTGGATTCTACACATTGTGAAGCTTATTATTTGAATCATTCTGGTTTGTGGACTTAAAATTTACACTCTGTATGTTGATAATTTAGTTGGAGCGAACCAGCAGGATTGGTAGCCCTTGGCCATCGATAAAACTGGGAAGTTAGGAAACACTTAAACACACTGGGGACTGTAACAACGGGACAGACAGAAGAATCTTCTAAAATGATGGTACACAGTACAGTGCGATCTGCACAACTGAGATGACGTCCAGAGAGCTCAGCGCACGTGGTTTGCTTCCTAATACGCAATAAGAAATTTGTGATTCAGTCTTGAGGAGACATGTTTCGGAGAACTGTCTGAAGATGGAGGAACTACTTTGAAACATGTCAGGGTACTAAAACAAGAAACACGACGTTTGCTCAAGGCAGAACTTCATTTCCTTATAACAAAAAATGTTGTTCGCTGATGGAAAGCTGTGTAATGTACGTCACATTTAAAATTACATGTAAATACGAGAACAAAATTACTTGCAGAGTTACGTGAGGTAAGCATAGCTGCGTATCTACCGCATTTTCCATATCACCACTGTAGGCCTAATTTTCAACACTGCATGAACATATAAAATTAATCACCTATGTAATATATGTCTTAAACCATCTTCAGCTAGATACGCAAACTAACGTAAAATTAAGGACTATCAGAATTTTAAACATAGGAATAACTTGAAGATGAAATTCATAAGAATATGCTATCATTCCATAATAATTTTCAAACAGAAAAACAAAAACCCACTGAAGATTGCAGAGAAATACTGAAACATGTTTGGGTGAAGCAAAAATAAACTCTGTCGTACGTAATGTGAAATATTTTTGCATTTGTTTCTCTGCGAAGCACAAAATGGAAGAAGAGCTATAACATCCAAAAGATAATTATAACATTTGAATAATCAAAACCGTTAACTGTAAGACTTGTTAAATAGCTGGGAAGCTGGAGGCCAAATTAATACAATAAGTAAAAAGCATATTAAATTGCAAGATTATTAGCCTTTATTTGCTTATCCAACGGCTAACTATTGATAACAATGCAAACGATACTTCAGACTTTTCTATTAAATATCATATATATAAGTTTTGAATTAAATTTCTTTCTCCAATTTTGTGTATGCATTTAACGACTGAGTATCTAATAATGAACTTTAAAAAGATTTTACGTAAATGCATAAACTCATCAAATGCACAATCGCGATGACTGAAATGATTATTGTTGGCAATAGTGCAGAAAATGTTGTGGGTTTTTAATAAAATTACAGTAAGATTTTTTAATTTCACCGCTAATAAATGACTTTTGACGATGAAAATTTTTTTTGTAACGCAGTTCTCACAAATTGACACCAAAAGAAATATTTTTATTGTATTTTCTTGGTGTTTCATTACTTGTCATTGGTTTGATTTTGCCTGATAAACAACGATTCCACCTGGAGCGTCGTTAATTGTTAATTTACTTTGCCCTGTTTTACCTGTATGCTGTAGGAAGTGCGATTTACTTTCTCTGGCATGTGGTGGCTTTGTGAAGGAGCAATTCCTCACAGTTTGAAATGGCTTTTCCGTGACAAACGCATATTCTTTCATCTATCTTCGTCCAGCTGACCCAACGTTCTGTCTTTAGTGGCCTCCACGCCAAAGATAGGTTCCACTGTAACGCCTCTATCTTCTTTTACTTCGTAGCACCGTTTTGCGCTGTGGAGTACCAAACAGGGCATGGTACAACTGAGATAAAAATGAGAACAGTATTTGTTCTTACGTAAATGTGTCTGATAAACTTGAATCTCCGTCTATTTCCCAGCACTGAAAGTACGCCGACATCTGTACACCAAGCCAACTTTCTCTGAGCTGTCAGGTCGTGTTGCGCCAGATGACTGATGTCGGGACGTTACGTCTAGTTAGCGACTCATTATCGCTGTCCAACATGTCTCAGACGTCCGCTCAAAAAAGTACAAGATTAACTACTCTGCATTTCGTTTTTGCACAGACCTTTCGCATAACGTGGTTTGTAAGCTGGTAGCAGCTACTTTTTCCTTTCACAGTCCCGGTACTGTGAGTTCAACGACCTCGCAGACTGCCCTATGTCCCTTACGTTCACGACAAATTGCTCAATAATGACATTCTCTTCAAGGAATCAAATAATACTTGTAGCTGCTTAAGGGTACAGCACAATTTATCAGGGTAGCTTGTGATGAAGAGTTCTAATGTGATGTACGTGCGAAACACTCTTTAGCGGTTTTCTTTTGGGTACAGTCTGTTAAGTAAGAGAGTGGTCGGCATTACACACAGATGATAATACAGCGCCTTAGTTCTTTCATAACCCTACAGAAGGAACCTGTGTCCTTCATGCAATGTCTGCATATTTGGGAGTGTTTTCCAAAATTGGGTTTCGGCAATTTACCCGAGTTTACCGACAATGTAAATGGGCAGAAGATTTTAAAAATTTATCAGAGATATTTGATACCGACTGGCAAACGTTGGTTGATCGACAAAAATGAAGGTTGGATAATGATCCGAAGCGTGTCAGCAGGCTTCGCAGTGAATGGAAAAAGAAGAAAGTTGAGCAGGTGCTGGATTGCTCCTCTGTCGCCTGAAGCTAAGCCTGTTCAAAACGTATCGTCTTACATTAAAAAGTTGAAAGGAAAAAAGATATTCACTTTGAAACAGCTGTCAACGTAGATTCGACGCATGTGGAGGTCTCTTACAAGAGAATACGCGGAAAACATGGTTTCAAGCGTGACTCGGAGATGCCGAGGATTTATCGACGCTGCAGGTAACTGTACGCATTATTAATTGCAATTGCATTTTTCTTTTGTTCAGGCATGATATATGTATCTGTTTTAGTTTTTTATCAAATACATTTCGCTACTGATTAACCCGATCACGATCTTATTTAACAGACTGTAAATAAATAGGGTCACAATGACTGTTCCAGGTTATTGAAATCTGTACATATTTATACTATCACTACCGGTCACAGTTCTTTCATATATTACCAAAATCGATTCAAGTCATTTCAGCTCTCTAACGACACAAAAATATTTAATGTTAGTTTGTAACGATTTTCTTATTTTATACACGTTTTAACCTTTTGGCCCTCATCGCTTTCCTTCTTGTCTTGTATTTCATTTTTTTCCACTTTCTGTTTGTACGTTAAGATTGTATAATATCGTCAACAACTAATGCTGAATAAGACCTTTGTATAGACGTTTGCATGAACAAACATATTGCTTTCCTTTGTTTTCTGTCGTCTACTGTCTCTTTGGTTAGGTATTAACCTCGGTCTTTCCTTATATCTTGGAAGAGAGCAGAGAATTTCCTTGGTCCACTCATATCCTGGTATCTACAAACATATCAAGTTTTTCGAATGTCGACGACATCGTAGCATTCTGACTAGGGCTTGACAGAACTCATCAGAAGAACTACTCAATAACACAATGTGTCACAATACATACTAGACACTGATTAACTTTGAAAAGCGGCTTTCTCTGCCTCATGATGACTGGGTGTTGTGTGATGTCCTTAGGTTAGTTAGGTTTAAGTAGTTCTAAGTTCTAGGGGACTGATGACCATAGATGTTAAGTGCCTTAGTGCTCAGAGCCATTTGAACCATTTTTGAAAAGCGGCTCACTGTTAATTTAAAGTAAAACTATATTGTCCCAGACATCTCTTCGAGTCTCAAACATCTGTACAAAACCACTGTGCCAGGGTGGCGTAGTGGTTAGCACATCTTCCTAGTGAGCAGAAGGCCCGCTTTCGAATCCCGGCCATGGCACAAATTTTCATTCCTGTCTTCACTCTGCATATATACATCGTCTTTTAATGTGGTGGTTTGTCAAACGTATTTGTGTGTATATTGTGAGCTGGACAATATTGTACAACGAGATTGTACTACCCAAACACAATACTTTGCAAAATCAGCAAAAAATCTGCATCACCTTAATGGTGTAGATACGAGTTTTCACCCGAAGGTAAGGTAGTCTTAAATTAAAGAGACAAGGACACATCTGGAAGCGATTTCAAAGTAAAGACATTTATTACATAAGGTAAAGATGTCCTCAACTCTAAGGTTGGTTTGCGTAGCACACTGCTTAAGTAGGTATGGTCGTTATGGTAGGTGGTATGCTACTGTTTTCCTCCGATCTTTGAGCTGATACGTGCAGTCTGATATAGGGAAACCTAAAGTTTAAAGTGAACTCCGATCTACAGTATATAGACGTATACTGTCGTTCTTTCCATGTACCTACAATATTGCTCAGTTGTCTTGGCTCCATACCGGATATTACTTACAATGTATATTGGACGGATACAAAGAAGGGCAGCACCAATGGTCACAAATTTGTTTCACTCTTGGGAGGAGTCACGTAGATGGGCAAACTCAATTAGCAGACACTTTAAGATATAAGCAAAATAAAAATGTAAGACTAATTACAGTGCGCATAGAGGCAATGAAGCAACCATTTTTCCCACGCTCCATATGTTAATTTAACAGGAAGAAATTGTAATTGGGGTAGATATTGACATCGGATCAAACTGTCTGAATACGTAAAACGTCAGAAGTGCATCAGGCATAAGTCAATGTGTAAGTAGGCTGTTTATGTTTTCTTTATGTAAATAGGCTGTTTATGTTTTCTTTATGTAAGTAGGCTGTTTATGTTTTCTTATTGGCAACGTTATGTAGCGCTCTATATGAAAATCACTGGCTGTGCTGTGTGCAGTCTATGGCTAGTTTGCATTGTTGTCTGCCATTGTAGTGTTAGGCAGCTGGATGTGAACAGCGCGTAGCGATGCGCAGTTGGAGGTGAGCCGCCAGCAGTGGTGGATGTGGGGAGAGAGATGGCGGAGTTTTGAAATTTGTTAGACTGGATGTCATTAACTGCTATATATATTATGACTATTAAGGTAAATACATTGTTTGTTCTCTACAAAAATCTTTCATTTGCTAACTATGCCTATTAGTAGTTAGTGCCTTCCGTAGTTTGAATCTGTTATTTAGCTGGCAGTAGTGGCGCTCGCTGTATTGCAGTAGTTCGAGTAACGGAGATTTTTGGTGAGGTAAGTGATTTGTGAAAGGTATAGATTAATGTTAGTCAGAGCCGTTCGTTTTTAGGGATTTTTGAAAGTCAGATTGCGTTGCGCTAAAAAAATATATTGTGTGTCAGTTTAAGCACAGTCGTACACAATTTTTCAAAGGGGACGTTTCAAATGTGATATCACCAGTTTGGTAATACGAAACTAAAACTGCGTCGTATTTGTAACTGCAAAGTTCGTGAAATATGCACCATAAGGTAAGACGTAGTTCTTCTCATAACATTACATTCATTGGCTCCACCAACTCATAACTATACTGTCAACTTTCAACCTAACCTAGACAACGGGCTAAGATACGCGTCACTCTGTTACCAGAACCTACATTCTGAGAAGAACATAGAACCTAATTAAACAGTGTGTTTTCGTTTCTATCACTGTTTGTGTTGTGCCCTGCCTACTCGTCGAAAATGGGGTGCCTAGGAAACCTGCTTTCTCGGATAGCTAGACAACAATTCAAGCAAATCGTATTAATGCACTTTTATTACAGTAAGGTAGATAACAGTACAGACTTTACAATGTTGTGTCGCAAGCAATGCGCGACAGACAAAATTAGAAATGCCATTAGTATATACAAAGCCTAATACAAGTGAGTTTATACAGTTCCTAAGTCGCTGCTGTAGAGTTCGTAGAACGGCTAGTGTTCAACTGGGCCGCGGCCAGGCGCTTATGTCCTCTTCGCCTGGAGGCTGCTGCTGTCTCGATGTCGTCCAAGAGAGGGGTCGGTCGGCATTCTATTGGCTGACGTCTTCTTCACAGCCCTCTCTGCTCTAACGTTCCCGACCGGCGTGCCGGCGCGTGACGTTACGCCGGAACAGTTTGCTTCAGAATATCATCGCAGCGATAAGCAAGAGTATCGCAGACAGACTGTTTGCGCTAACGCTAGTTCGTACACTGTCTGGCAGAGGCGCTACCGCTGCCTCTAAATAGAAATGCCAACCTTCGTTCAGTTCAGGCTAGATATGTGTAATCTTGGCAAATCATCGATACTCATTTCGTTTCCATCATCGACGTCTAAACATCGATAGCTGACAGTAATCGACACAAAAACATCTATGTTAAATGATTAGTTTATAGAATGGCGTGAAAAGCAACATACAAATACGTCTAAAATCGTAGATTAGATTTGAATAGATTTACTTTCATTCCAATTGGTCTGTAGTGAGGAGGCCCTGCATGATGAAGAAAACAATAATACATGACAAATATTTACAATTGAAACAAATAAGCTAATGTACCTAAGTGACATTAAATCCTTGTGAAGAGTATTCTTATTTCTAGTATTGATTCCATGAATTGAGCTGTTGGTTTCAAAAAGTGATATATTTTAATGACAAATTTCATTAAGGAATAAATATATTGGGAAGAAGTAGTGAGTGTCCCTAGCTCCCTAAACAGGCTTCTGCAGGATCTTCTTGAGTTCACACCACATTTGACTCTTATTGCACTTTTTTTGCCTGAAAAACTTTAGCTTGGCTTGATGAATTAGCCCAAAAAATAATCCCATATGACATTACGGAATGAAAGTATGCCAGCTTTCTCATTTTTATATCCCCTATGTCTGGCACAATCCACACTGCAAACAGAGATTTGTTAAGACGCTTCAGCAGTTCTCTGGTGTGCTCCTCCCAGTTGAATTTATTATGAAGCTGTAATCCCAAGGATTTAACACTATCTATAACACTCCTGTCTGCTACTGCTGTACCATAACCTTAGAGTTATAGGCAGGCTGTGAAATAAAACTATCTTATTAAAGCAATTATGGTATAACACAAAGGAGCAGTGTTACCCTCTGAGAGGGATTTTGTTATGTTCACCGTATTGTACCTAAAGAAGGTAGCTTATCAGAAATAAAAGTCAGAATTACGTAAATATTCGAACAGTAACAAACAATATTTTTGTCTATCTACACTGTTTAAAGAATACAGAAAACGGTCGCCATCCTAATTAGGCAAAAGAATGATTAACATTCTTGTTTAAGAAAATGGGTATGAGTAACTTCAACGGACAAACGCAACCTATATTTTGCCACACGCGAGTGCAATGATCTCTGACACCTGCATATGTTCACGGTTAAGATTGGAAGCTGACAGAGCAGAACAGACTGTTTGCATAAATATAACAGATACCATTACACACTATTACTTTTCACACATTTTCCTAGCTGACATAAAATCGTAAATGTAGTTCACTGCAAAATTATGAACTGATCACAGGTTAAGTCTCTCTTAGCTAACTACTATTTTATTTAGATTGAAAGTTAATTGGAATTCACTAACAGGTTACTTCTCACTGTCTTTTGAATAAAGAAATTATTGTTTTCAGAAATAGTTGTCTTTCTATCTAATAGTTATTTATCATGAGCATAAAGCATAAAGGATTACCCCAAAAAAAACAAGTACTTAGAAAGCATGAGTATATAACTTTCCACTATTGCAGTTTTCCACTTTTTCTACAGTGAGACACAATGTTGACAAATTTGCAAGAAACGGACTCACCTTTTAAAATTTACTACAGGCAGCACTATGATCGTTAACTAAGCAAAACTTTATATGCCTCAGTTTTAAGAACTTTTAATCTTTAAAAGAAACAGCAAATTGTCTTTGCTACCACAGTCTTCTACTTTCAAGTAAATGATTAAATAGGTGACTTTGAAACTCCACAAAACTTTAAATTGCTCTGTTTCCATCACTGGGAGACTTTCACAAAACTACATTTACTACCTCCCACAATTTCACTAAATCCACAGTAAATCTGAATACTCCCTTCTTACCGAAGATCAAACACAATTATTTAATTAACTATTTAGCTTTGAGGCTTTCATGTTTTCCACAAACTAGGGCACTCGGTACTCATAGTTCAAATAGAGAGGAACCTGAGAGGTGTTGTGATAGGGAAAAAATCAAGGTAGGTACATGAATTCAGTTATAAGTTACCTTAAATTTGTGCCCACTAGAACATCCAATGAGCTGATCCTTCACTGTACATTACTATAGTGCTCCATTATAGTGATTGCCCAATGTGGTGGCGATTGCATATTGGTAGGTGGAATTGAAGGTAGAATTGCTGGACTCTGTCATTTCTTGGTGGCTATTGTAGATATCAATTCCAGAATAGTTCCACTATTTATCCATCCATCCGAGGCATTGGAAAGCGGCAGGAAAAGCCTCTCTCGGAACCAACACAATACACAACTTTTACATGGGCAGTGCACAGTTTGGTAGCTCGTCCCCAACTAACACTTGTTCCACCTTTTCTACCTAGGCCTACCACAATTTGCAAGCGCTACTAAGTTCCGTTCCCGAGGGAAACCATACTATCTCTTACATACAACATAACTAAGAATCCTAAGTGAAGGTCAGCAGTTTACATAACAGAGAACAAACATTTTAAATAAAACAGAACTTTGGCACATATTGACATTTCTAAAACAAAAAATTATTTAAACAAAATTATTCATCCTCAAAGATAACCAAAGAGATTATGTAAGAAAGACAAAACATATCATTACAGAGATTATACTTCATTTCATATCGAATTAATCGTACACTAATTACAGAAATTCAACAATTGGATGTTGAACAAAATAGAAAGCTAAATGAATCAACAAAAGGTATGTAATGTCTAAGCTAAGGTGTTACATGTCCACTTCTTCTATCTGCTTGTCATTGTATGTTAGGCATATAGTCGTGGGACAAAGAATTGGCTAGGAACCAGTGATTAATGTCCACAAATATTTTATTAGCCAATCTTTCTGAGACCACACTTGATTTGCTGTTTCTTGCAATGTTTTTATAATCGGCAAACCAAACAAACTTGGCAACTGGTAATGTTACTGATGAAAGGTCATTGATATACACAAGAAAAAGTAAGGGCCCAAAATGGAACCTTGTGGGACCCCATATGTAATTAGTTCCCAGTTGGATGATGTTTGATAGCTTGATACATGTCTCTTTCCTAATAACACATTTTTTTCCTGCCAGATATATAAGATTTGAACCATTCTGCAGCATTTTGCATAACATTCTAATTTACTTAAAAGGATACTGTGATTTCTATAGACAAATATACCAGTTGCCTGCAATTTTTTGTCTAATGAATTAAGTACATTTTCACTGCTAAGTGTAGATAGCCTTCTCAATATCAGAACCCTTTAGAAATCAGAACTGCGACTTTGACAGTATGTTATTTGTTATAAGATGGTTATAAAGCCGATTGTACATTGCCTTTTCTAAAATTTTTGAGAATGCTAGCAAAAGTGAAATTGGACGGAAATTTGGTGCTAGTTCTTAAACAGTGGCTTAACTTCAGGATATTTCAACCATTCTGGAAATATTCCACTGATAAACGACTGGTTACACAGATAGCTTAATATGTTACTTAGAATCACATTCTTTAATTAACTTTGTTGATATTTCATCATACCCACCAGATGTTTTCGATTTTAAAGATTTTATGACAGACATTACTTCTGTTGGGGTAGTGAGGGTCAAATTCGTGTTGTGGAAGTTACATGAAATGTCTGGTCTGAGGCATTCCATAGCAGCATCTACATACCTGACAACCCAGACAGTTATAAAATGTTTGCTAATAAGTTCTGCAACACCATACACATCTGTCACCAATGTATCGTTTACTCTTAATGCTCTTTGTCCCTCTTCATGTTTGGTTCTAGCGGTCTCCTCCTTCACTATATTCCATATTGTCTTTATTTTGTTATCTAGTATGAGAATCTTTTCCTTGTAATATAGTTGCTTTGATGTCCATATTACAGTCTTTAATATTTTGCTGTGTTTCTTGTAATGTGCTATAGCATCAACATCAGAACTGTTTCGGTTTGACAGACACAGTTTTCTTTTTGTATTACAAGGTACCTCTATTCCTTGTATAATCCATGGCTTTTTTGTAGACTTTGCTCTAACCTTGGTTAGTTTTGGGGGGAAACAGAGTTCAAATAAAGTAAGCACTTCATTAGCAAAAGTGTTATATTTTTCATTCATGCCATGAGCACTGTAAACATCACTCCAGTGAATGTCTCTGAGATGTGTCCTAAAATAATCAATTTTTGGCATATTGATTAAACTCTTGAGCTCAGATTTAACAGATTTTATATCCTGTTCAGTATTAACATATAAAGGAGGAACTGCATGTCATGGTCTGAGAGACCATTGGCTATTGGTTTTGTAATATAATTTTGTTCATTGGTCTTTTCTAGAAAGATATTATCAATGGCTGTTTGTGAGCAATTGGCTACCCTAATGGGGAACTTTACAGTGGGAATTAAGTTGGATGATATTGTTACTAACTTAAATAAGTACTTACTGGAAGAGTCTTTAAGGAAATCTACACTGAAGTCACTGAAGTCTTTGTTTTTGGTTGTTAAATGATTTATCAGTCAATAAGTACAGCTATAATTAGCGTTACTTGTTCCAGAAGTTTTTGTGTATCGAATGTAAAAATAACATTTTGCGACAAGTCTCCCCTTCATTCTATCGCGTTGTTGAGGAGAGTATTTCGTGGTTTCAGAAGCTATGTGGATATACAGCTCAGATAATTAAGTGAATTTTTGGTAGCATTGTGATTCTATGCTTATAATGGGGGGGAATGAGGAGGGTAAAAATCGCAGGGGAAAACCAAGAGATGAATGCAGTAAGCAGATTCAGAGGATGTAAGTTGCAGTAGTTATTCGGAGATGAAGATGTTTGCACACAGGATTCAGTAGCATGGAGAGATACATCAAATCAGTCTTTGGACCACGGACCACAATAACAGTAATCATTGAACGGGAAGGTGTGAACTATTCTGCAGATTTCATTTTCAGCTGGAAAAATTGAGTGATAAACCCCAAATTGAAAGGTGTCCTTGTCACACACACATTCTACTCTGTGCTGCAATTTCTTGCAACAGTCAAAAACTTTTATCTCATAAATATTTAGTGCTTCCTTTTTTATTTATTTTGATTTTCTTACCAGTTTTCTAATCAGCATTCTGTAAAGTAAGAAATGACCAATTAGCTAGGGCTCGTATCTTCTCAATTTGCCTGACAAATAAAAAAAATAAAGTAAATAAACAAAATATAGACAAGTGTGTCGATTACGGCACGTGTGACTGTTCACACAGTCTTGATTTTGTGCGCAAGTGCTGCAGAACAGTACCTCGTAAGAGCGGTTTAACACGAGAAAGACACTTGCCCCATTGACATGGCTCTACGAGCACTAGAAACGAAACATTTGCAAAACACGCGCCCTTCCGAAACTCGCCGCAACGACTTGGCGAAAACTCCTGAGGACCATCCGGCGGGCAGTAACAGTTTCCGCGAGCGTCCGACAAGGGTAACTGCTCCCCGGCTATTCTAGGGGAGCGAAATCGCAGCGGATTTCATTAGGGAAACAAAGAGCGCTGCGAATGCGAGCGCGGACTGCTCGTCTGGCGATTCCCTGGCCCTACCCGCCCCCGAGTGCGGGGGCGGAGGCGGCTAAATGTCAGCCCGGGCTGCGGTTAGGGCGCCCCGATGCCCCAGCCACTACCTGCCGTCCGTAACCCGAGGAGCACAATAAGAATAGCTCGCCGGGTCGTTGTGGCTTGTTGCATACAGCGCACCCTCCAAGGTTACTGCTTTGCGCAGAACAGCTGTGCGCGGACTGGAGGGATTCCAGGAGAAAGATACGAGTAGAATGCGTGCCCGGAGGGGAGGGGGGACAACGTGCCTTCATCGTCTCGAGGGAGCGATGAAAGGGAACACAGTAGATCGGGGAGAGGATAAACGGCGAGTGCGTTACTCAGTGTTTTAACTGATATATGTCAAAAAATTACGAAATTCCTCCAGCTGTATTAAGGTGTTGGTTTTATTGGCAACTGGTTTCGATGTTGTTACAATATCATCTTCAGGCCCTAAATACAACATACCATACATAAACAACCAATGCAACAACAGTAATTTTTGGGTTATTATGCAAAACAATTCTATTATAACCATATTACATAATGCATAATTTTAATGAAACTAATTATATTTTTTGGTCATTTTCGTTAAAATGCCGTCACTCTGAATATTAGCCATTTACGTGGTATCACTAAATACAAATGAAGCTGTGTATGCACAGTCGTTTTATTATAGGTTATTATCAGGTACTAAAAAAAGGGAGTATATAAAATCTTAAGCGACAAACCGTTATTCCGGTGGATAATAATATAGGCGTGGAAAATTGTAATACTTTTTTTAAATAACGAGCTATAAAAAGGATAACATACACATTGCCAATCAGACATATGTTAGGTAAACTTCATTGTTTACTAGTAGTGAACGGTGCGCAACGTAGACTAGAGTTACGTTTTCAAAATTCTGTACTGTCATCAAACTAAAGTAACAGTGGCGTAATTTACTTCGACAACTTCTTTCCTACCACCAGGAAAGAAATGGTAAGCGACCGAAAAAATGGTGTGAAACCTAGTTAATACAAGGTAGTCAATAGTGTAAAATGCATACTAATCAGTTCAAAAAACAATTCATTCCAATTATTGGACCCAGTTAATACAAGGTAGTCAATAGTGTAAAATACACACTAATCAATTTAAAAACCTTTTCATTGGAATGAATAGCTTTTTAAATTGATTAGTATGTATTTTACACTATTGACTACTTTTAATATAGGTTTTTAAATTGATTAGTACGTATTGTACACTATTGGCTACCTTGTATTAACAGGGTTTCACACCATTTTTTCGGTCCCTTACCATTTCTTTCGTGGTGGTACGAAGGAAGTTCTCTAAGTAAATTACGCCACTGTTACTTTAGTATAAAGACAGCACAGAAGTTTGCAAACGTAACTCTAGTCTACCTTGCCCACCCTTCGCTACTAGTAAACAATGAAGTTTACCTAACATATGTCTGATTGGCAATGCGCATGTTCTCCTTTTTATAGTACATTTTTTTTTAAAATTTCAATGTTCCACTCCTATATTATTATCTATTAGAATGACAGCATGTCGTTTAAACTTTTATATACTCCCTTTTTTTAATACCTGATGTTAACCTACAATAAAACGACATGTGCGTATACAGTTTTATTTGTATTTAGCGATACCACGTAAATGGCTGATATCCAGAGTGATGGCATTTTAACGGAAATGACCAAAAATATAATTAGTTTCATTAAAATTTTCCAGTATGTAATATGGTATTAATAGAATTGTTTTGCATAATAACTCATAAATTACTGTTGTTGCATTGGTGGTTTATGTATGGTATGTTGTATTTAGGGCCTGAAGATGATGATGTAACAACATCGTAACTAGTTGCCGATAAAACCAACAGCTTAATACACCTGGAGGAATTTCGTCATTTTTTAACATATATTATACTAGCTGACGTCCCAAGTCATCCGTTTCAATTATGGATATGCGAAGATTTTAACTGATATGCTGCTTGCTAACAGAAATGGATAAAATAACATGAACAGGCTTGTTGTGGAAACAACTTACAAGCGTACCATATTTACAGTTCCAGGTTCTCGTGATACGTATATTCCTTGGACACCGAAATACCGACAATGAGAAACTTTAGATTCGAGCGGGTCTTGGTTCCTCAAATGGTCCATGAGAGTGGGTGGCGCTGCGGTTGGAGACAGGGAGGATTTCGAGGAACTGAGCTGTTGAACACTGGTAAATATTGAAAGTGGAATTTTGAAATTTATTCCAGAAATTCAACTTAGCTGTAAAGCGACTAAAGCGGCATATGAAGTGGAATAAATGTCGACAATAAGTAATCAGTGAAATTGAATTAGAGGAGAATATTAATTCTACATCTACATATATACTCCGCTAGCCAACAAGCGGTGTGTGGCGGAGGGCACAATTAGCGCCAAAGTCATATTTCCCCGCCTCTGTTCCACTCGCGAATCGCACGGGAAAAAACGACTGTCTGAACGCCTCAGTACGAGCTCTTATTTCCCTTATCTTTGAATCGTGATCATTGCGTGATTTGAAAGTTGGTGGTAATAATATATGCTCTACATCCTCGGTGAAGATCGGATTTCGGAATTTAGTGAGCAGCCCCTTCTGTTTAGCGCGCCATCTATCTGCAAGGGGAAAAGATGGCGCTTGCAAAACTTAAGGACTAAAGTAACTTCCGCACGATGTGTCACTACCAACTTCGTTAGATACCTTCATACGGCGAGAAGTAGAAACACGTCATGCACCCAGGAACATTGTGGAACGCGATAATTGCGACGGTCCAGGTTATGGGCTGAGGAGACGTTATGTTGCATCGGTGTAGTGACCTCCACATTTTTCAATACAGTACACTGACTGGTCACCTTGATGCCATGAGGCTGTAATCTTACTTTTCAGGGATGCATTCGGTCCTACGTTCATTTTTATGAACGACAATGCGCGACCACATCAAACAGCGCAGGTGAAGGAGATCTTGGAAAGATTGAAACCTCATCGAACAAGTGTAAGGTGAGGATGACTTCCTTTTGGTCATCATTCTTCTGACTGGTTTGATGCGACCCGCCCGAATTCCTCTCCTGTGCTCATCTCTTCATCTCAGAGTAGCAGTTCCAACCTACGTCCTCAATTATTTGCTGGATGTATTCCAATCTCTGTCTTCCTCTAAAGTTTTTGCCTTCTATAACTCCCTCTAGTACCATGGAAGTCATTCCCTCATGTCTTAACAGATGTCCTATCATCCTGTCCCTTCTCCTTATCAGCGTTTTCCACATATTCCTTTCCAATTCTGCGCAGAATATCCTCATTCCCTGCCTTATCAGTCCACCTAATTTTCAACATTCGTCTGTAGCATCACATCTCGGTTCGATTCTCTTCTGTTCCGGTTTTCACACAGCCCATGTTTCACTACCCTACAATGCTGTATTCCAGACGAACATTCTCAGAAATTTCTTCCTCAAATTAAGGTTCAAATGGCTCTAAAGAGGTCATCAGTCCTCTAGACGTAGAACTACTTAAACCTAACCAACCTAAGGACATCACACACATCCAAGCCCGAGGCAGGAATGGAACCTGCGACCGTAGCAGCAGCGTGGTTCCGGACTGAAGCCCCTACAATCGGTCGGCCACAGCGGCCGGCTTCAAATTAAGGCCGATATTTGATATTAGTAGACTTCTTTTGGCCAGAAATGCCCTTTTTGCCATTGCTAGTCTGCTTTTGATGTCCTCCATGCTCCGTCCGTCATTGGTAATTTTACTGCCTAGGTAGCAGAATTCCTTAACTTCATTGACTTCGTGACCATCAATCTTGATGTTAAGTTTCTCGCTGTTCTCATTTCTACTACTTCTCATTACCTTCGTCTTTCTCCGATTTACTCTCAACCCATACTGTGTACTCATTAGACTGTTCATTCCGTTCAGCATATCATGTAATTCTTCTTGACTTTCACTCAGGATAGCAATGTCGTCAGCGATCGTATCATTGATATCCTTTCACTTTGAATTTTAATTCTACTCCTGAATCTTACTTCATTTCCATCATTGCTTCCTTGATGTACAATTGAACAGTAGGGGCGAAAGGCTACAGCCTTGTCTTACACTCTTTGTAATACGAGCACTTCCTTCTTCGTCATCCACTCTTATTATTCCCTCTTGGCTGTCTCTCCTTATCGCGTACCCCTACTTTTTTTCAGAATTTCAAACATCTTGCACCATTTTACACTGTCGAACGATTTTTCCAGGTCAACAAATCCTATGAACGTGTCTTTATTTTTCTTTAGTCTTGCTTCAACCGCAACTTCAGATCATCTAATTCGTATCATTGATGTCCTTTCACCTTGAATTTTCATTCGACTTCTCTCCTGCCTTTACCGCTCCTAAATCCAAAATGATCGTCATCTGGCGCATCCTCAATTTTCTTTTCCATTCTTCTATATATTATTCCTGTCAGTAATTTGGAGGCATGAGCTGTTAAGCTGATTGAGCGCTAAATCTCGCACTTGTCAGCTCTTGCCGTCTTCGGAATTGTGTGGATGATGCTTTTCCGTAAGTCACATGGTATGTCGCCAGATTCATACATTCTACACACCAACGTGAATAGTCGTTTTGTTGCCACTTCCTCCAATTATTTCAGAAATTCTGGTGGAATGTTGTCTATCCTTACTGCTTTATTTGATCTTAACTCCTCCAAAGCTCTTTTAAATTCTGATTCTAGTACTCGATCCTCTGTCTCTTCTAAATCGACTCCTGTTTCTTCTTCTATCGCATCAGACAAATCTTCCCCCTCATAGAGGCTTTTAATGTATTCTTTCCAACTATCCACTCTCTCCTCTGCATTTAACAGTGGAATTCCCGTTGCACCCTCAGTGTTACTATCCTTGCTTTTAATGTCACCGAAGGTTGTTTTGACTTTCCTGTATGCAGAGTCTGTCCTTCGAGCAATCATTTCTTTTTCGTCTTAGCTTCCCTGCATTCCCTATTTATTTGATTCCTTAGCGACTTGTATTTCTGTATCCCTGAGATTCCCCGAAAATTTTTGTACTTTCACCTTTCATCGACCAGTAGAAGTATTTCTTCTGTTACTCATGGTTTCCGCAGTAACCTTCTTTGTACATATGTTTTCCTTCCCAACTTCTGTGATGGCCCTTTGAGAGATGTCTATTCCTCTTCAACTGTACTGCCTACTGAACTATTCCTTATTGCTTTATCTATAGCCTTAGAGAACTGCAACAGTATCTCTTCATTCCTTACTACTTCCGTATCCCACTTCTTTGCGTTTTGATTCTTCCTGACTAATGTCTTAAACTACTGGTACTAGTAGATATTTTCTACAATGATCACTGTAGCGAATCTCTACTATCGGTATTGTTGTCCCCTGTTTTGATCAAATGGGCTCTGAGCACAATGCGACTTAACTTCTGAGGTCATCAGTCGCCTAGAACTTAGAACTAATTAAACCTGACTAACCTAAGGACATCACACACATCCATGCCCAAGGCAGGATTCGAACCTGCGATCATAGCCGTCGCGCGGTTCCAGACTGAAGCGCCTAGATCCGCACGGTCACTGCGGCCAGCATTGAATATCTTGATTATAATTATAACTGTAGGTGCCAAGAAAATGTAGACTACAAAAATCTGATAGTGGAGAGGATGAATCTCAAAAGAACCAACTTGCGATGCAGTTAGGGCTGCAGCATGTGACTCGAACTTCTCTGCATCTCAGATCTGTTTTATATTGGCTAAAAGATGTTTGCAACAAAGAAAGATACTATCTGCTGAAAACATTTTCGAGTTTTGTTAATTCTGAGGAAGACAGATTGCTCTTATTGGTATGTGATCCTATCAACTACAAAAGTCGACACGTAAAACGAGAAAAAAATATCATTGGAAATGTTTACACGAGGAAAAATTATTAAAGATAGATTAGAAATTAAATCACGTTATTATTTAAAAATGAAGTGTGTAAGATCACAAGCAAGGAATACGTATGTTCTTTATCAAATTTTACATGACTTTTTCATTGAATTCACTGGCGGTACAGTGCTCTGTGTAGGTTAATTTAACACGGTGATGGACTCACTGTGTTCCCAATGCTTTTTGCGCTCACCAGAAGAGACTGTACATTAGAATTGAGAAGGGAGCAACAGAGAATGATGCGGAAAATGGCGTTTTGCTGGGAGAGCAGAGTTCGGATGCTGCGGTGAACTTCCCGGAAGTGGGCCAGGGGGTTGCAAAACATTGTCCAGCTGTGCAGCCTAGCCCAGCCTAGTGTACACCTAGGGGCATAGACTATCCTTGCGAGGTGTCGTTCCTAATCTCAGACGCTCTCTGATGTGAGGCTAGTGGCATAGGCGCGGAAACATGCCAATGGTATATTAAAGTGCCACTAGCACAGAGCTAGAGCGGTCTTTTTTGAGTAGTAGGGGAGAGTTTTGCTATATGATTGCCGTCCGATTTTGGCGGGATCTTCTATGCTGCAGAGAAACCTCGCTACTGGGCCGCAGTGTTGTGTATTTCCGCTATTGGTGAATGGCACTGTTTGGCGAGAAGGAAGAGAGCAGGGCGTAAGAGAGAGCCAAAACAAAGTATATTTGAAGACAGTATCTGTTCTTTCGATCATGCCCGAAAGAACAGATATCATCTTCATGTAGTTAAGGCTAACCGGCCATTGACCTTCTACATCTACATCTACATCCATACTCCGCAAGCCACCTGACGGTGTGTGGCGGAGGGTACCTTGTGTACCTCTATCGGTTCTCCCTTCTATTCCAGTCTCGTATTGTTCGTGGAAAGAAGGATTGTCTGTATGCCTCTGTGTGGGCTCTAATCTCTCTGATTTTATCCTCATGGTCTCTTCGGGAGATATACGTAGGAGGGAGCAATATACTGCTTGACTCTTCGATGAAGGTATGTTCTCGAAACTTTAACAAAAGCCCGTACCGAGCTACTGAGCGTCTCTCCTGCAGAGTCTTCCACTGGAGTTTATCTATCATCTCCGTAACGCTTTGGCGATTACTAAATGATCCTGTACGAGAATCTAGAGAAGGAACTACAGTGCAGTCTTCCTCTGCGAAACAGCTTTGGAAAAAGACATTTAGTATTTCGGCCTTTTGTCTGTCATGCTCTGTTTCAGTACCATTTTGGTCACAGAGTGTCTGGACATTTTGTTTTGATCCACCTACCGTTTGACATAAGACCAAAATTTCTTAGGATTTTCTGCCAAGTCAGTACATAGAACTTTACTTTCGAATTCATTGAACGCCTCTCGCATAGTCCTCGTCACACTACATTTCGCTTCGCGTAATTTTTGTTTGTCTGCAAGGCTTTGGCTATGTTTATGTTTGCTGTGAAGTTCCCTTTGCTTCCGCAGCAGTTTTCTAACTCGGTTGTTGTACCACGGTGGCTCTTTTCCATCTCTTACGATCTTGCTTGGCACATACTCATCTAACGCATAATGTACGATGGTTTTGAACTTATACACTTGTACAACTTCTGTGCTGGATGTACACGCATTGCCCGAACTCATACGGGACTCGGTAAGATTGTCTGAGTAATGAGTGTAATGGGCAGGGGCACTACGAATTTAGTGTGTGGACATTAAGTTGGGGTGTGGGTCTCACGGGGAGCGTGCAAGAGATACATCCCTGCAGTCGCCCTATCCTCTGTGGCTCAAATGCATAGATCATCTGTCAGGTACACAGGAGAGCCCGGGTTCGACTCCCGGTCGGGGCACACATTTTCAACTGTCCTCGTTGATGTCTATCAACGCCTGTCGACAACTTAGGGTCTTGATTTAATTATCATTTCAAAAATATAGGAGTCGTGGTACAGACGTAGTGGAGACGGCATCGACTCGTGGTGCAGGCGGCATCTATTTTGGGCTGAGATGTGGTTCTGACCACTGCAACTTCTGACTTGGGAGACGTCTAGGGAACCATGAGGCAGTTATAGCAAAGCGACCTCGTCTTCTCGAGAGAGCCCGCAACACAGCGGTGTTCACCATGGCGCAAGGCGATTAAATTATTGTGAGCATTCATCTGCGAACCAGGCCATTCTTATTCCGCACTTCGGGGAATATGTACGATCGCTTGTCTCAGGTTCAGCGTACTTGTGTTGACTGTATGTACAGTCGTGGACAAGACGAGCGAGACCCCTCGCCTTTTCGTTATGGTGATCCGCACAGCTTTAAAGTCTGCTACACAGTATAACAGGCAAGGCGACGAAGTGCTACCAATATACTATGCACAGGCGTGAATTTGAGAACTATCCAAACTTTGTCAGACTGTTTTCAATCATATGTAAGACTATACGTGGGTTGGAACTTAAATAGTGGCAACTATTTATTCACAACCTATACAAAAGAGTTACATGTTTGCACCTGTTACTGTCCTTCAAAGTAGTCACCAGCGTTGTGTAGAACCCGTTGCGTTACTCGCTAATAACAATATTTTGTTATTTCGATAAACATCCCGAATGATTGTCACATAAGCGGTAAATGGCTCTGAGCACTATGGGAGTTAACATCTGAGGTCATCAGTCCCCTAGAACTTAGAACTACTTAAACCTAACTAACCTAGGTACATCACACACATCCATGCCCGAGGCAGGATTCGAACCTGCGACCGTAGCGGTCGCGCGGTTCCAGACTGAAGCGCCTAGAACCTCTCGGCCATAAACGGTGACATGAAGGCAGAAAATTCATGTTTTAGAGTCCAGAAAGCTCTACGCAACAGAAACTGCAGATCATTTTGCCATTTCCATTGCGAAATTGCCGGCTTATTCATGTCAGGGGTAATAATAGAGGGCTGTTTGCCTGGGTTGTCTGCTAGCGTAGTGAAAGGTGTTTGCTACTGCAAGGGAGGTCTGGTTTGTTTTCGGTTCTTATCTCGATGGAGACAGATAGAATGTCAGTAAAGCAATTTTAAGAAATTCTGCCCCCCCCCCCCCCCAACCGACCCAATACGTTTTATTGCTACATTTATTCTGTACTGGCGCCCTGTGGATGTCAATATGAAACTCTTGTAGAATTTCATACTTGTTACTGCCTTCGTTTTTCCGCTTCTGTCAATAACTGAATTGACTTACGTGTGGCACTGAATGATTTTTAACCGAATTTCGTTATGAATCTTCACGCATTGCTAAATTTGCACACTTTCATGGTAGGTCAACAGCGGTAATCCAGTATGACTGGTCTGAAAGTTGACACAAACCGTTTCGCGACCGAATGCGCATAATATTTTGCTACTTCGTAACGATCTGGGGTACTTTGTCTTACTAGAACAGTTGTGTTATCTCGATAAGTCTCAATAAGCTGAAATTCATTTTTATTAGGACAGTTCACACTAGTTAGCGTTTCTTCTTTCATTTATATCTTACACTCCTGGAAATGGAAAAAAGAACACATTGACACCGGTGTGTCAGACCCACCATACTTGCTCCGGACACTGCGAGAGAGCTGTACAAGCAATGATCACACGCACGGCACAGCGGACACACCAGGAACCGCGGTGTTCGCCGTCGAATGGCGCTAGCTGCGCAGCATTTGTGCACCGCCGCAGTCAGTGTCAGCCAGTTTGCCGTGGCATACGGAGCTCCATCGCAGTCTTTAACACTGGTAGCATGCCGCGACAGCGTGGACGTGAACCGTATGTGCAGTTGACGGACTTTGAGCGAGGGCGTATAGTGGGCATGCGGGAGGCCGGGTGGACGTACCGCCGAATTGCTCAACACGTGGGGCGTGAGGTCTCCACAGTACATCGATGTTGTCGTCAGTGGTCGGCGGAAGGTGCACGTGCCCGTCGACCTGGGACCGGACCGCAGCGACGCACGGATGCACGCCAAGACCGTAGGATCCTACGCAGTGCCGTAGGGGACCGCACCGCCACTTCCCAGCAAATTAGGGACACTGTTGCTCCTGGGGTATCGGCGAGGACCATTCGCAACCGTCTCCATGAAGCTGGGCTACGGTCCCGCACACCGTTAAGCCGTCTTCCGCTCACGCCCCAACATCGTGCAGCCCGCCTCCAGTGGTGTCGCGACAGGCGTGAATGGAGGGACGAATGGAGACGTGTCGTCTTCAGCGATGAGAGTCGCTTCTGCCTTGGTGCCAATGATGGTCGTATGCGTGTTTGGCGCCGTGCAGGTGAGCGCCACAATCAGGACTGCATACGACCGAGGCACACAGGGCCAACACCCGGCATCATGGTGTGGGGAGCGATCTCCTACACTGGCTGTACACCACTGGTGATCGTCGAGGGGACACTGAATAGTGCACGGTACATCCAAAGCGTCATCGAACCCATCGTTCTACCATTCCTAGACCGGCAAGGGAACTTGCTGTTCCAACAGGACAATGCACGTCCACATGTATCCCGTGCCACCCAACGTGCTCTAGAAGGTGTAAGTCAACTACCCTGGCCAGCAAGATCTCCGGATCTGTCCCCCATTGAGCATGTTTGGGACTGGATGAAGCGTCGTCTCACGCGGTCTGCACGTCCAGCACGAACGCTGGTC
Organism: Schistocerca cancellata; assembly: GCF_023864275.1. Taxonomy (NCBI): domain Eukaryota; kingdom Metazoa; phylum Arthropoda; class Insecta; order Orthoptera; family Acrididae; genus Schistocerca; species Schistocerca cancellata. Next base: position 1,214,236,648 of record NC_064626.1, read on the forward strand.
CAACTGAGGCGCCAGGTGGAAATGGCACGGCAAGCCGTTCCACAGGACTACATCCAGCATCTCTACGATCGTCTCCATGGGAGAATAGCAGCCTGCATTGCTGCGAAAGGTGGATATACACTGTACTAGTGCCGACATTGTGCATGCTCTGTTGCCTGTGCCTATGTGCCTGTGGTTCTGTCAGTGTGATCATGTGATGTATCTGACCCCAGGAATGTGTCAATAAAGTTTCCCCTTCCTGGGACAATGAATTCACGGTGTTCTTATTTCAATTTCCAGGAGTGTATATTTAAGTGTTGTGTTTAACACACTAATCAGCATTATTATAGTCTTACACATGATTGAAAACAGTCTGACAAAATTCGGATAGTTTGTCAATTTCACGCCCGTGCGTAGTATGTTGGTAGCACTTCGTAGCCTTGCCTGTTATGCTGTGTTGCAGACTTCAAAGCTTTGCGGATCAGCATAACGAAAAGGCGAGGGGTCTCGCTCGTTTTGTCCACGACTGTACCTGTCAGTCATCAAGTGTTCAGTCACTGTTTTCAGCCAGGAAATAGCGAGTTTTGGAATTGAGTCTCAGACCGTCACCTTTTAATTAACAGAGTGCAATTTCTCATGCAGTCGACAACATTGCTGTCCATATAACCACTAATCAGAATTTTCATACAGATAGCATTAGTGAATTGTTTGATTGTCTCCTGTTTATGAGTTGTGATCATTTATGTTTCAATGAGTAAATCAGAGTGTTTAAACGAAAGAATGTTTTTTGCCTGAAACATTAAATTATTGTATAAATCTCCCACTTTCGGATGTATGCTTAGGGCCCAAAAATATCGTGTTACCCATCAGAAGTCGTACACATTTCATAGGACAGGACTTAAAAGAGTGGCATACCCACATTTAGTTTTCTGGATTAGGGAAATTTTACACAAAGAGGAGATTCCACAGTTCATTCGTTAGCCAAAATTGTGTAAAAGAGGTGGAGCATTTTTCGCAGTTACATTAAATATACAGTCCGGTTAACATCTAACAGATAGGTTTGAAACTAAATAATTTCTGTTTACCATGAAAAGAACAACCGTCACTAATCACTGAAATACAGCGTGAAGAAGTTTCGAGGATCTATTTCTTGTCTTGGTTTTCGAAACCCTGCTTCGTAAGTGAGATCGTTGATGCACTCCAGTGCAGTGGCGTTCGATTTTGAAATAGCCGGTTAGAATCCTGATCGTGAAAGTATTTAACTGTCAAGGGAGAAGGTGTGGTAGGCGTAAAGCTTCTGATCACCATATATTGCGCCAATGTACTGGATTAATTTCCAAAACTCTCCACAGAGTTCCACAGAGTAAGTGCACGAGACGCTGTAGATGGTAATCTGTCCGTCATATGGGAGAGTCAAGACCGGAGCCCCACGTGATGCTATTCGACAGGAGTAGGCTGTGTCCCGGCACCCTCTTACTTCTCTCATCAGCATATGATACCTACGAATCTAACAAGGGAACCTCCCCATCGCACCCCCCTCAGATTTAGTTATAAGTTGGCACAGCGGATAGGCCCTGAAAAACTGAACCCAGATCAATCGAGAAAACAGGAAGAAGTTGTGTGGAACTACGAAAAAATAAGCAAAATATACAAACTGCGTTGTCCGTGCGCAAGATAGGCAACATCAAGGTTAATGTGAGCTCAGGACCGCCGTGGTCCCGTGGTTAGCGTGCGAAGCTGCAGAGTGACAGGTCCTTGGTTCAAGTCTTCCCTCGAGTGAAATGTTTAATATTTGCAGTTTATGTGACAAACTCTTATGTTTTCATCACTTTTTTGGGAGTGATTATCACATCCACAAGGAAACCGAAATCGGGCATGGTAGAAGAATCTTTTTACCCATTCGCCAAGTGTACAAATTAGGTGGGTCGACAACATATTCCTGTCATGTGACGCACATGCCGTCACCAGTGTCGTATAGAATATATCAGACGTGTTTTCCTGTGGAGGAATCGGTTGACCTATGACCTTGCGATCAAATGTTTTCGGTTCCCATTGGAGAGCCACGCCCTTTCGTCTAATAATCGCACGGTTTTCCGGTGCGGTCGCAAAACACAGACACTAAACTTATTACAGTGAACAGAGACGTCAATGAACGAACGGACAGATCATAACTTTGAGAAAATAAAGAAATTAAACTTTTCACTCGAAGGAAGACTTGAACCAAGCACCTCTGGTTCCGCTGCTGCTCACGCTAACCACGGGACCACGGCGCTCCTCAGCTCACGTTAACCTTGATGTTGCCTATCTTGTGCACGGACAACGCAGTTTGTATATTTTGCTTATTTTTTCACAGTTCCACACAACTTCTTCCTGTTTTCTCGATTGATCTGTGTTCAGTTTTTCAAGGCCTATCCGGTGTGCCAACTTATATTTAAATCTGAGGGGGGTGCGATGGAGAGGTTCCCTTGTAAGTAGAAACTGAAGATACACATGATGACATGCTTCACTGCAAACACACGTAGTGATGTACGGGAGAATGTTGCAGAACTGCTATCCTCCGTTGTAATGCATGCTTTTAGACTGAGCGTCGTTCATAGCAATAAACATTCAATTCGTTATGTCGAAGTCGTCAGTTCAGAACCCTCTACCAACTGCCGACGTTAGAATTTAAACTTTTGGGATACTCTGTACGTAACAAAAAGATGTCTTTTATACTAGGCAAAGGTCCCGAGTTCGAGTCTCGGTCGGGCACACAGTTTTAATCTGCCAGGAAGTTTCATACCAGCGCACACTCCGCTGCAGAGTGAAAATCTCATTCTGGAAACATCCCCCAGGCTGTGGCTAAGCCATGTCTCCGCAATATCCTTTCTTTCAGGAGTGCTACTTCTGCAAGGTTCGCAGGAGAGCTTCTGTAAAGTGTGGAAGGTAGGAGACGAGGTACTGGCAGAAGTAAAGCTGTGAGTACCGGGCGTGAGACGTGCTTCGGTAGCTCAGATGGTAGAGCACTTGCCCGCGTTAGGCAAAGGTTCCGACTTCGAGTCTCGGTCGGGCACGCAGTTTTAATCTGCCAGGAAGTTTCATATCAGCGCACACTCCGCTGCAGAGTGAAAATCTCATTCTGGAAACATCCCCCAGGCTGTGGCTAAGCCATGTCTCCGCAATATCCTTTCTTTCAGGAGTGCTACTTCTGCAAGGTTCCCAGGAGAGCTTCTGTAAAGTGTGGAAGGTAGGAGACGAGGTACAGGCAGAAGTAAAGCTGGGAGTACCGGGCGTGAGTCGTGCTTCGGTAGCTCAGATGTTTTCGCCGATGTGTTCACATAATTTCATGATATTAGTGAATAATACAAAAACACATGTAAATTAATAAATAACAACGCCTTCCAGCACTGTTGATTCCTGTGTCTCCCATTTCCCTAAGCACCACAGGCTCGGTGGTGGTGAGGAGGACACTGTGGCCAGGCCTCGGGTTTCGACCCCTGCCCACTTTGCCCCCCGAGCCCCCAACGGTCCACTACAGAAAAAATAAATAAATAAATAATAAAAAAGGTGGTCAGCGCGACAGAATATTAATCCTAAGGGCCCGAGTTCCATTCCCGGCTGGGTCGGAGATTTTCTCCGCTCAGGGACTGGGTGTTGTGTTGGCCTAATCATCATCATTTCATCCCCATCGACGCGCAAGTCGCCGAAGCAGCGTCAAATCGAAAAAAAAAGATGGTAGAGCACTTGCCCGCTAGGCAAAGGTCCCGAGTTCGAGTCTCGGTCGGGCACACAGTTTTAATCTGCCAGGAAGTTTCCTTTATACTGTCACGCACCTGGAACTGTTCCAGAAACACCGGCAGACACATCTTGTAGCACTGAAACTCTGTGTTACTTGTGCTATTCGCTGGAAACCATTTTATTTCCGTGGTTTATAATTAAATTTCGTAATAGAATTCTTATTTTCTTGTTCACCCTTTCACGTTAATTCGGGACATTTTCGTTTCTACTCTAGTACAGTTTTCTTTCGTTCACATATTTTGCAACGTTTTTCATTCTTCTCTCCACAATGATTCCCTGGGTTTAATTCTGTCCTGAAGTCCGCGCTCGGTAGCTGAGTGGTCCCGGCACGGTTGCTCGGCGTGTTCGGTCAGAGGGCTGCTTGCCCTTTGCAACAAAAAAAAAATTTGTGAAAAGGCATCAACGATCAACTTGAAAGGATGCCTTGTGGCGTCCGCCCAGACCAAACACAGTATACAGGGTGAGTCACCTAACATTACCGCTGGATGTATTTCGTAAACCACATCAAATACTGACGAATCGTTTCCACAGACCGAACGTGAGGAGAGGGGCTAGTGTAATTGGTTAATAAATCGATTATTGTCGCGGCAGATAGCCAAAAACCGCTACGATTCAACGTCAGCAACTATGCGACACTTGGTAATTGCTTCTTAATTGTTTCGTAACTCAATTCTTACTGTCACTCCTCTTTTATCCGATGATGCATAACGTACTATATTTCATCCTTCAGTTATAAAAGTGACTTAAAGAAGTTCAAGCGACTCCCACAAAACTTTCGGGATTCCAGTATACCCACAGTCGACAATCCTGATGCAAAAACGGACTATTGAAGGAGTACCACAAAGAGCGAGGAAGCGGAATTGTAAGTTTAGGCTCCGCGTCTTGAAGAACAATTACTGAAATAACTTAGTCAACATAGAGGAAAAAACGTATGGTAACATAACTGGCCTGTTACATGTCACTACACGATCTTCATTCTGTCTGAAAATATCTGTGTTTTCTCAACTGTCCTGGGTGAATGGACATATACACTCCTGGAAATTGAAATAAGAACACCGTGAATTCATTGTCCCAGGAAGGGGAAACTTTATTGATACATTCCTGGGGTCAGATACATCACATGATCACACTGACAGAACCACAGGCACATAGACACAGGCAACAGAGCATGCACAACGTCGGCACTAGTACAGTGTATATCCACCTTTCGCAGCAATGCAGGCTGCTATTCTCCCATGGAGACGATCGTAGAGATGCTGGATGTAGTCCTGTGGAACGGCTTGCCATGCCATTTCCACCTGGCGCCTCAGTTGGACCAGCGTTCGTGCTGGACGTGCAGACCGCGTGGGACGACGCTTCATCCAGTCCCAAACATGCTCAATGGGGGACAGATCCGGAGATCTTGCTGGCCAGGGTAGTTGACTTACACCTTCTAGAGCACGTTGGGTGGCACGGGATACATGCGGACGTGCATTGTCCTGTTGGAACAGCAAGTTCCCTTGCCGGTCTAGGAATGGTAGAACGATGGGTTCGATGACGGTGCACTATTCAGTGTCCCCTCGACGATCACCAGTGGTGTACGGCCAGTGTAGGAGATCGCTCCCCACACCATGATGCCGGGTGTTGGCCCTGTGTGCCTCGGTCGTATGCAGTCCTGATTGTGGCGCTCACCTGCACGGCGCCAAACACGCATACGACCATCATTGGCACCAAGGCAGGAGCGACTCTCATCGCTGAAGACGACACGTCTCCATTCGTCCCTCCATTCACGCCTGTCGCGACACCACTGGAGGCGGGCTGCACGATGTTGGGGCGTGAGCGGAAGACGGCCTAACGGTGTGCGGGACCGTAGCCCAGCTTCATGGAGACGGTTGCGAATGGTCCTCGCCGATACCCCAGGAGCAACAGTGTCCCTAATTTGCTGGGAAGTGGCGGTGCGGTCCCCTACGGCACTGCGTAGGATCCTACGGTCTTGGCGTGCATCCGTGCGTCGCTGCGGTCCGGTCCCAGGTCGACGGGCACGTGCACCTTCCGCCGACCACTGGCGACAACATCGATGTACTGTGGAGACCTCACGCCCCACGTGTTGAGCAATTCGGCGGTACGTCCACCTGGCCTCCCGCATGCCCACTATACGCCCTCGCTCAAAGTCCGTCAACTGCACATACGGTTCACGTCCACGCTGTCGCGGCATGCTACCAGTGTTAAAGACTGCGATGGAGCTCCGTATGCCACGGCAAACTGGCTGACACTGACTGCGGCGGTGCACAAATGCTGCGCAGCTAGCGCCATTCGACGGCCAACACCGCGGTTCCTGGTGTGTCCGCTGTGCCGTGCGTGTGATCATTGCTTGTACAGCCCTCTCGCAGTGTCCGGAGCAAGTATGGTGGGTCTGACACACCGGTGTCAATGTGTTCTTTTTTCCATTTCCAGGAGTGTATAATGATTGTTGAAGGCAAGTTACAATATTTTCTCTTCCGTGAAACAGCTCAGGCTAGTCAGCATCCTACCTGGGGCGGCTGGTCGTTTCAGAACACAGGGGGTTTCTCCCTAAGCTCCTCAAGGAGTTCGAAATTATAAGAACTCAAAGGATGCCTGTGACCATTCTTGTTTGCCAGCAGGACATGGTGCGCCCATCAAAGTCAGGAAGTTTCGTTGAGTTCCGAAAGTGTTCGAAAGCGTAACGAAGCTGCTCACCCAGCCCGACACTGCAGTACGCGACTCCGCCATTTTGTGCTTCCACAGCGCGAGAATGTTTCGCATTCTGGGAACTCCAGCAGCCGCTAACCTCTATAGCTGTCGATGTGCCGACCTTCAGACAACTAAGGGATACACAGTGGGCGCTATTCAAGAATTTTAACAGTTTCTTCCCTACGTTTTGTGGGTTGCCAGGCTGTTAACCGTGATAGACTCTTCCCCTGGTGACTTCGTGTTGCTGGAGCGAGAGTGTGTGGTGGCAGCGGGGCCGGAGAGCTGCCCGTGGGGCCGCGAGGTTCGATTTTCGACCACCGAGGCGCTGATCTGCAGCCTTGAAGGAGTTTATTGTTTAATTAAGTGTCGCAGTTTCGCAGCAGCGCAGCCATTTTACCTCTGGGCAACTCGCCAATTGCGTGTCCTTTAAATCGCAACTTGTGTTGCATTCGTATTAATTCAGAGCTGGATTTCATGTTCAGCAGTTTCCTGTAATTGAATTTGTGAGCTGGTCAGATCCTACTGGAACGCCACGTGCACGTTCGCTAAGCAGTCTTCCTTGTTACTAGTTGCAGTTGCTCGTAAATAATTTGGGTATAATCAGTTGTCTGGTTTGATTAATTTATCACCAGAACCAACTGCACAATTTCAGTGCAGTAATGTGTTCATATATATATATATATATATATATATATATATATATATATACTCCTGGAAATGGAAAAAAGAACACATTGACACCGGTGTGTCAGACCCACCATACTTGCTCCGGACACTGCGAGAGGGCTGTACAAGCAATGATCACACGCACGGCACAGCGGACACACCAGGAACCGCGGTGTTGGCCGTCGAATGGCGCTAGCTGCGCAGCATTTGTGCACCGCCGCAGTCAGTGTCAGCCAGTTTGCCGTGGCATACGGAGCTCCATCGCAGTCTTTAACACTGGTAGCATGCCGCGACAGCGTGGACGTGAACCGTATGTGCAGTTGACGGACTTTGAGCGAGGGCGTATAGTGGGCATGCGGGAGGCCGGGTGGACGTACCGCCGAATTGCTCAACACGTGGGGCGTGAGGTCTCCACAGTACATCGATGTTGTCGCCAGTGGTCGGCGGAAGGTGCACGTGCCCGTCGACCTGGGACCGGACCGCAGCGACGCACGGATGCACGCCAAGACCGTAGGATCCTACGCAGTGCCGTAGGGGACCGCACCGCCACTTCCCAGCAAATTAGGGACACTGTTGCTCCTGGAGTATCGGCGAGGACCATTCGCAACCGTCTCCATGAAGCTGGGCTACGGTCCCGCACACCGTTAGGCCGTCTTCCGCTCACGACCCAACATCGTGCAGCCCGCCTCCAGTGGTGTCGCGACAGGCGTGAATGGAGGGACGAATGGAGACGTGTCGTCTTCAGCGATGAGAGTCGCTTCTGCCTTGGTGCCAATGATGGTCGTATGCGTGTTTGGTGCCGTGCAGGTGAGCGCCACAATCAGGACTGCATACGACCGAGGCACACAGGGCCAACACACGGCATCATGGTGTGGGGAGCGATCTCCTACACTGGCCGTACACCACTGGTGATCGTCGAGGGGACACTGAATAGTGCACGGTACATCCAAACCGTCATCGAACCCATCGTTCTACCATTCCTAGACCGGCAAGGGAACTTGCTGTTCCAACAGGACAATGCACGTCCGCATGTATCCCGTGCCACCCAACGTGCTCTAGAAGGTGTAAGTCAACTACCCTGGCCAGCAAGATCTCCGGATCTGTCCCCCATTGAGCATGTTTGGGACTGGATGAAGCGTCGTCTCACGCGGTCTGCACGTCCAGCACGAACGCTGGTCCAACTGAGGCGCCAGGTGGAAATGGCATGACAAGCCGTTCCACAGGACTACATCCAGCATCTCTACGATCGTCTCCATGGGAGAATAGCAGCCTGCATTGCTGCGAAAGGTGGATATACACTGTACTAGTGCCGACATTGTGCATGCTCTGTTGCCTGTGTCTATGTGCCTGTGGTTCTGTCAGTGTGATCATGTGATGTATCTGACCCCAGGAATGTGTCAATAAAGTTTCCCCTTCCTGGGACAATGAATTCACGGTGTTCTTATTTCAATTTCCAGGAGTATATATATATATATATATATATATATATATATATATATATATATATATATATGTGTGTGTGTGTGTGTGTGTGAGTGTGTGTGTGTGTGTGTTTAAGTACAATCTAAGTTCTGCGCCATTTCAGTGCAGTAATGTGTTCATTGTAAATAAGTGTTATAGTAGTTCTATTACATGTTCATTACTTTATAAATAAAAAACTTTTTTTTATTTTAAATTCAATGCATTAGTGTTTGTAAAATGATTCTTTCATATAGTTATCATTAAAAAATGACGATCATTCCACTTGGGACCTGTGGAAGGTACATTAGCTTATTTGTTTCAGTTGTAAATATTTGTCATGTATTATTGTTTTTCTGACATGTTCTACATCCTGGAGTACCTCCTCACTGCAGATCAACTGGAATGAAAGTAAATCTAATCTAATGTAATTAATCGATCTTCTGTGTGAAGAGTCTTTGTTAATAATTAGCTTAGTGTTGCACACTGAAGCTTGTGGATCTGTGAGTATTTTTGCGGATACTCAAGATTCCACGACTTTTAGATTGAAGATAGTTTTTTCTTATTATACATCCTTATGACAATTCCTATTTATAAGGGTAACATTGACCTCAGATTATTTTGTATACTCTGCATTAACGAAATAAACTTTATTAATTAACTTATTTCGTTCAACTTCATGACTTTGAACAGGCGACCCTTCATCATTGAAAACCTTGTAAGACGTTCAGTCACATTTGTGTATTTTAATCTGTGCTTTCATTGTGCCAGGGGATACTTTGTAATACACGAACCACTACTGACATCAATCTCAAGACTTTTCAACGGAAAGATTTGATTGTTATAGTATGCATGACTGATTATGCAACAAGCAAAGATCTCATTAATTTTCTTGGAAGTGTAAAACCGCTACGAGAGTGTTCCTCTTTTATTTCTGAGTTCGTGAGAGTGGCTGGCAGATTGCACGATCCCAGGACGTCCCATTGCAAAACTGAACTAATATAAAAAAAAGAGTAGATTCAGAAGGCGGGTGACATTTCGATACTTGTCGGAGGACATATGCTAAGAGAAAAGACTAAGTCTTTCTCTATTAGGCTGGACATTAAAGGGTTGGCCGTTAGTAAGGAGTGGCCCACTACTTTTTAAAAAAAGGCATTCGTTTTCAAGGTGATTTGTGGAGAAAGTGGGCGTGTTAGTAACACAGTTCGTTCGACATGGAAAAATCACGGTGAAAAATAGCTGGCTAATTACGATCCGCATGACATATTCAGTACTTACGAAACAGGAATTTTCTGTAGAGCCTTTCCCGAGTGAACACTGACGTCTGAAAAAGAAAAATCTCATGGCGTAGAACAGCAAAGCATTAGCAACGTTGATGCTTGCAGAAACTAAAACCTTTTTAAGTAGTGAAAGCTGCTAATCTTACATGTTCGAGAAGTCTCACATCATTTTCTCTACTTTATCGCTCCAACAAAAAGACGTGTATCACAACAATTGTTCAATCAGTGGCTTTGAGAGTGGATAACGATATGAGAAATTAAAGCTAAACAGTCTGGTTTTCCTTTTTTTTTTTCTTTTTTCTTTTTACAGTTGCGTAGTTCATGCAAACGCGCCACACACAGTGGGCAAAAAGCCAGTCACCGCCAGCAGAAATCACCACTCCTAGCCTTGGTAACGACCTCGATCTACATCTACATGATTACTCTGCAATTCACAATTAATTGCTTGACAGAGGGTTCATGAAACCATCTTCAAGCTATTTCTGTACCGTCCCACTCTTGAACAGCGCACGGAAAAAACGAATACTTAAATCTTTCAATGCGAGCTCTTATTTCTCTTATTTAATTATGATATATGTAAGTGGACGCCAACAAAATATTTTCACACTCTGAGGAGGAAGTTGGTTTAATGAGAAGATCCTGTGCAAAGAAAAACGCCTTCCTTTAATGACTGCCACCCAACTCGAGTATCATATTCGTGTCGCTCTCTCCTCTGTTTCGAGTTAGTACAAAACAAGCTGCCCTTCTTTAAACTTTTTCTATGTCCTCCTTCCAGCCTATATGATGCGGACCCAACACCGCATGGCGCTACTCCAGCAGCGGACATACAAGCGTAGTGTAAGAAGTCAGTTTAGTAGACCTGTTGCATTTTCTCAGCGTTCTGATCGTAGTCTTTGATTTGCTTCACCCACAAAATTATCTATGTGATCGTTCTAAGTTATTCGTAATTGTAATCTCTCAGTATGTAGTTGAATTTACAGTCTTTAGATTTGTGTGACAACAGAAATTTAGCGGATTCCTTTGGTACTCAGGTAATAAACCTCACACTTTTCATTATTTAGAGTCAACTGTCCCTTGTCATACCATATAGATATCTTGTCTAAAGGGTTTTGCAATTTGTTCTGATCATCTGCTGACATCATAAGACGATAAGTCACAGCATGATCTGAAAACAATCTAATAGTGCTACTCAGATCGTCTCCTAAACTGTGTATGTAGATCAGGAGCAGCAGAGGGCCTATAGCACCTCATTGGGGAAAGCTAGATATTGCTTCCGTTTTATTTGACGAGAGACCATAAGTTCTTCAAGTGTGTCCTAACCAGCTGACGACACTAACTGATAAGATCCGGAAGAGTTACCTAATTGCGATGCTGATTGCTGTGTTCCTTCCGCTGTTACAAATGGTCATAGACATTTGCTATGGGATTAACATCGGCTGATTTAGAGGGGTCATTGAGGTGCCATATAGGGAGCCTGAATACTCTTCGAACGTGCAACGTATGTGTGCTACCTTGTGATCATGGTTGTTGTCACCTTGGAAGAGGATTTTATCCACAGCAAACTCATCAGGAAGACATAGGGTAACACTTGGTCACCTATGAAAGCGGGAATAAGCATCCCAGTTCACGAGCTAGGTAAAATGATGAGCGTGCCCAAATGATGATCCGAAGAAACAGCCCCAGTGCATGACAAAACCACCTCTGGCCCTCCAGACACTGAGGGTCAAACGATTTTTGTGCCACCGGTGCACTCGACGCCTTGAATTAGTTGCAAAAGAAGAAAATACGCGATTGGTCGGACCACACCAAATGTATCTACCATCTGTTGTTTAGTTTTTATGTTGTATGGCCAATAGAGGAGGTGAAGCTTAAAGTGTCACTGTCACGTGACTGCCTAATACCAGCTCTACACTCTACACTGGGCTCCATAGCCACCAGTGTCCTCTTTCAAGGGGGACAACTGGTATTTGCTCCGGAGAGCTTACTGTAGATGTACTTATCCACATTACTTCTCTCCCTTTGGTGATCAACCCTGAGGGTGAGCAGTATGCCATTTCTCTCTTCTATCTGCCTTCCTCCTCATTTCCACGAATGTAGCGCATCCCACATCATTCACAGTCTGCTGCCTGTATGACATCGTTGGTTGTCCCGGCGATTCTTTCCTCCGTAGCTCTTTCTGATATAATATTTTGAAGAATCAGCCTCAATTGCGCAAATGTTCTGGTCTTTACCAGGTTTCGGAAAAATTAATCTAGCCTTCTTCAGAAGCATAAAATTACTATAACATGCCAGAGTAAGGCACAGTCCACATTTAAATTAAACCCTATAGTACCGCGGTACCATGTCGAATTAAAACCACTTAACTGAAGTCTAGCCTCGGCATCTCTTCACCACGAGGTTTGTTGGCAGAATCAACTACGTTGGCACTGATCGTTGCACGCGGAATTGCGCTGAGCACACAGGCATTTTATAGTAATTTTATGCTTCTGAAGAAGGCTAGATTAGTTTAGCTGAAACCTGGTAAAGACCGGAAAATTAGCGAAACTGAGGCTGATTCTTCAAAATACTAGTCTATCACAGTTGCTGACGGGACTGCAATATGCTGAAAGTTCTTAGCCTTCTGATATAGTTACAATAACCTGTCTTAACATGTCTCCTACGAGTTTGTTTCTTCTTATTTGGATAGGCCTCCACATCTGGTTTCCTGTACTCTTCTCAGCACCTCTTCATTGATAACTTTGTCCTTCCGGCTGATCTTCATCATCCTTCTGTAGCACTAAACCTCCACGGCTTCTAGCCGTCTTCTCCAAGTTTATGGCCACTCTCCAAACAAATGCTTGTATGACTCGTTTCCTTATCTCCAGACGTTCATGCTAGAGAGTAACTTCATCAGATTAAATGCAATTTTAGCCTGCTTGTATTCTACTTACAGTTTTTTTCCTGCCTCCCCCATCCCTTGTGATCTCGCTTCCCAAATAGGTAACTTTCTCTATTAAATTTAGCTCCTCCCTTCCAATTCTGATTCTTACTGGTTCATATTCTTCTTCATCATCCCATCTCTCGCCTGCTTATTCTCATACCATACTAACTGCAGAAAACCCTTTCAGTTCAGTTAAGGACCTCCTCTAGATCTCCTTTCGTCTGCGTGTTCTAAGCAATGTCATCTGCGTAAAGTAGCACGTCTATTTCCTGCCCATTAACCATTTCAGACTCTCTGGGTACAATTGTGTACATTAAAATGTACGGTGTCATAGCTGCAACAGAAGTATTCCGAATGGAAAACTGAAGTACACGTTTGTGAATGTTCAAAATTTATATCATTCGGAAGTGCTGCCAAATGTTGGGCATCAGTATGAAAATATCAGCAAGTCAATGTAACAGTGGGCAGCTGCTTGTGGCCATCAGAATACACGGATGTGGTTGGTTCGATATTTTCCATTGTATAACTGAATATTATTATTGTAATATTGCATGATAGTCGGTGAATGATCATTTTACTATTTATTACTATACAGGATACTTAGTAATTCCTTATTTTAGTCCATAAAACGAAGCCAAGTGTACAAAATATGTTTTGAAAACGGGTACATATTTCTGTGTAAATCTTGCATCTAAAATGATTAAAAACTCAGCTAAGACGGTTACCGCATGAAGGAAAATATTCCATCCTTCAGAAAAAATTTGGGTCTGAAAGGGTTAATTTTGACGCACACCTCAGCAATTTCAAGGGCTCAGTCGATAGCTTCCTGGATGTAAGCAATGATTATAAGAGGAGAAAGAGCACATCCTTGTCTCGCGCCTTTTCTAATTTTTCGTTTTATAGAAGCTGTGTGTCACCCGGAAGTCTTTTAATTTAGACCTGCTTTCTTCAACACTCTGAACATCTCTTGCCGGATACCATTATCAACTGTATTTTCCAGGTCTACATTTTCCTGTGTTTGCTTTTCGATAAGAAGCCTCAGTACCAGAACGAGAATCGCTTCTCCTGAGTTCAATCAGCTCCTGAATCCAGACTGATCTTTGTGCAGCATATCGACCATTTTTACTTAAAGACCGCTAAGCTACCTGTTATTTGGAATTTCGTGCTCTAGCACGGTGGGGACGTTTTTGCGACGGACGTAACGGTGCGTTGACTGGGTTCTGGTCGGCCGCCGCGGGTTTATGGCGTCCTTTAACAGCTGCTGCCCAGCACGGGCCTCAAACAGGTGCGCAAGACCTCGCTGTACAAAGGGCTTACAAAAGGCGCCGGCGGTGCTGGAGCAGACTCCAGCTGCGCTGCTGGAACAGGTTTGCCTGGAGTCAGATGGCGGCCGGCAGGTGGGACCCACGTGCCCGCAGTGTACCCACACCTCAGCGGCTCTCTCCAGACAACGGCGCCCTTTCTCTTACCCGGCGAGAGCAGTACTGGTCGTGTGAGTACCTTTGAAATTCGCGGTGAATATCTTTGGCTGCTTTTTATTGTGCACTATGCTATTAGATTCTGTCGTAGACCATTTTCAAGCATAGCCTAAACGAAGAAATACAATTTGACAAGTTAGTGTAAGGTATCCGGAACACCTCTTTCGGAGGAAGTAATAGGAAGAGAAGAGCAAGTAGATGAAGATGACAAGAGAGGTGACGTTCTGCAAGAAGAATTTGACAGAGCTCTAAAAGAACTACGGGACAACAAAGCAACGTGTATTGATGACATCCCTGCAGAACTAATAAAGAATGCTGGTGACTACATGAAAATGATGGTGCTTAAACTTATTAGGTCCATCTATAACGCAGGAGAGATACCGGCAGACTTCCAGAAATGTATCTTTGTCCCTATACCAAAGAAGGCAGCAGCTACAAAATCTGAACAGTACCGAACTCTAAGCCTAATATCACATGCATCAAAAACTCTCATAAAGATAGTTCTGAAGAGAATTGAAGATGGAGGATGTGCTGAGTGAAGATCAGTTTGGTTTCAGAAGGAGATTGGGAAGAAGAGAGCGATTCTGGCATTGTGACTCGTTATCCAAAAACAATTACTCCGTCTTCAGGCCACAAGTGGGCCATCGGGACCATCCGACCGCCGTGTCATCCTGAGTGGAGGATGCGGATAGGAGGGGCGTGTGGTCAGCACACCGCTCTCCCGGTTGTTATGACGGTATTTGCCTCGGGCATGGATGTGTGTGATGTCCTTAGGTTAGTTAAGTTTAAGTAGTTCTAAGTTCTAGGGGACTGATGACCTCAGTAGTTAAGTCTCATAGTGCTCAGAGCCATTTGAACCATACGATGGTATTCTTGACCGAAGCCACTAATATTCGGTCGAGTAGCTCCTAAATTGGCATCACGAGGCTGAGTGCACCCCGAAAAATGGCAACAGCGCATGGCGGCCTGGATGGTCACCCATCCAAGTGCCGACCACTCCCGACAGCGCTTAACTTCGGTGATCTCACACGGAACCGGTGTATCCACTGCGGCAAGGCCGTTGGACAATTACAGAAAAATAAACCAACTTATATTGCCTTTGTAGACATGGACAAGGCATTTGATAACGTTATCTGGCAAGAGATGTTCTGAGTGTTGAGGGTAAGTGGAATAAAGTACAAAGACATCCGAGTGATACTCAGTTTCTGTAAGAATGAGGTGGCAGTGATTAGGAACTGTCACCAGGAACAAGAAGCAAATATTAGAAAAGGGGTAAGGCAAGGATGTGGTCTCTCTTCTCTTATATTCAGTGCTTACATCCAGGAAGCTGCAGATCAAGTTCGAGAAACTATTGAGGTGGGGATCAAAATTAATGGGCAGAAGATAGACATGCTACGTAATGCAGATGATATTGCTATAGTCACGGAGACAAAAGAAGATCTAGAGAAAGTCCTCAGTACAATGGCAAAAATTCAATGCAATCAGTATGGAATGAGAATAAACAAGAAAAAGACTAAAGTGATGGTACGCAGTACAGGAGCAGAATATGAACCTCTGAGAATGAGAATTGGAAGAGAGGAGCTGAAAGTGATAGAGGAATTTACTTACCTGTGAAGCAAAATCACAAGGGATGGTAGATGCCGGAAAGAAATTGGGAGCAGAATACAAAAGACCAAAATCGCGTTCAATCGAAGAAGGAACTTACAACATCAGTCTGAAAATAAGCAAAAGTATCATGAAAGTTTCGTTTGGAGTGTGACCCTATACGGATGTGAAACTTGGACAATTGGAAGAGAAGAGAGAAGACGGCTAGAGGCGCTGGAGATGTAGTGCTATAGAAGGATGGTGAAGATCAGCTGGAGAGACAAAGTAACAAATGAAGAGGCGCTTAGAAGATTACAGGAAACAAGATCTCTGTGGAGGCACATCCAAACAAGAAGAGACAAACTTGTAGGGCACATCCTACGACACAACAACATCATTGGAACAATAGCAGAAGGAGATATTTAGGGAAGGAATCGGCGCGGGCGACCAAGGATATCATACATACAACAGATCATGAATGAAGTTGGATGTAACACATACGTGGAAATGAAGAGGAAGGCAGACAGAAGAGAGGAATGGCGCTCTGCTGCAAACCAACCTCAGGGTTGAACACTAAAAGAAGTGTAACGTCATAAACATCGCACTTACTGGCATAAATGGCAGGTATGTTATACCACATTACAAACGATTACAGGTTGCTGTTGCAGGCCAACCATGGCCAATACAGTTGTCAGTAACACGATAATTGTACAAAGCAGTTGTCTCCAGAAAGCTTGTTCACATCGAAAGTCAATAACAAACTAATAGACGATACCAGGTCACGCAGTACATGGATAACAGTCAAAGACATTTCCATGTCAGAGACCACAGTACAGGGTATGCAACAAGTGAAGCTTTAACCTAATAAACAAAATGGCACAATTTAATATTAGATTGACAGTAAACAACTTACATCTGTGAAGTAGATCGTACTTTTAAGCAAACAAAGAAAGTCAGACTGCCCGTGAAAGGCAGAGGTACCGAGTTCGAGTCTCGGTCTGGCACACAGTTTTAATCTGTCAGGAAGTTTCATATCAGCGCACACTCCGCTGCAGAGTGAAAATCTCACTCTGTTTACTAATAAATCGTTAATGACTGTGAACTACATTCAACTAAACTGACTACTTAAAAAAATTGTAATTTTAACCAGCATAACGAAACAAGAGGTGGGTGTGGGTTCAAATGGCTCTGAGCACTATGGGACTTAACATCGGTGGTCATCAGTCCCCTAGAACTTAGAACTACTTAAACCTAACTAACCTAAGGCCATCACACACATCCATGCCAGAGGCAGAATTCGAACCTGCGACCGTAGCGGTTGCGCGGTTCCAGACTGAAGCGCCTAGAACCGCTCGGCCACACCGGCCGGCTAGGTGGGTGTGGAGTGTACCCATTTCTAAGAGAGTGCATTATAAGCATAAGGCAATGAAAGGAAAAAGAAAAAATAATATGGAAAGACGGTAGAAGAATTTAAAGGAGGAGGGGAGAGTGGGGGAGAAAAAAACGAAAATCAACAAAGGGAGAGAAGGAAAATCAACAGTCATGTATTAGCTTATACATTATTTAATTAGATAAACGTATTACTTGCGCAATCATCAGAGGGATGAGGCGGTGGAGGGGCGAATAAGGGGGTCAGAGCTCATAAACAAAATCATTGACCGAGTCATTGTATCTATAGGACAAAAAGAGAACGAATAAAAGGTACGGAGGACGGCCAGGGGGAGGGGAGCAGGGAAGGACGGAAACCAACCAGGGGAGAAGGTAGTTACATGAAATAAGAAGAAACATGGAAATCAGAAGAAGAAAGCGTGCTGACAAAACACACGAGGACAGCCCATAACTGTCACAAGTACTTCAAAAGCTTACAAGAAAATCAGTTTTATGCTTCAAAACTTTTTATTCATAAAGAAACAAATTCAGAAAAAACTCTATTACAATGTGTCTCCCCATTTAAGGAGAGTATATAATATAACATATAAAGCACTCCGTCGTCAGGCCACGAGTGGCCTACCGGGACCATCTGACTGCCGTGCCATCCTCAGACGAGGATGCAGATAGGAGGGGCGTGTGGTCAGCACACCGCTCTCCCAGTCATTATGATGGTTTTCTTTGGCCGGAGCCTCTACTATTCGGTCGAGTAGCTCCTCAATTGGTATCACGAGGCTGAGTTCACCCCGAAAAATGGCAACAGCGCATGGCCGATGGATGGTCACCCATCCAAGGGCAGGCCATGCCCAACAGCGCTTAACTTCGGTGATTTCACGGGAACCAGTGTATCCACTGCGGCAAGGCCGTTGCATAACATGGCATATACTGTTACTTATTTATTCAGTTATTTCGCCCGGGAAACAGACTCACGTAATTGATTCACGTGATAAAGTAAATTCCGTCTTTCGGATCTACGATACGCGGATGATACTGTATCACGTTGTTTATGGATAAGTAAAAATAATACAATACCAAGATGAAATCCACTACGAAGAATTACAATCAATGATGAAATCCAGTAAAAGTAATACGTATATCCCGTTGCGAAGATGATATTAATACGAAACTTTCGAAGTTGAGTGACAGAGCATTGAAGTACCTTCATGAACAGACTCTGGAGAGCAGAACCTCCACCACAAAGATGGCAGAGAGCAATTGCTTTCCCAATGCGCAAAAAACGTCATCGACTCCAGTAACTACAGAGCAATAAGTTTACTCAACACTGGTTATAAATTTCACTCTGGCATCATAAAATCAAAATTATAAACATTTTATGAACTGCTCTTGGGAGAAGAACAGAATGGATTCTTGAAAGGCAGATCATGCGCAGATGTCTACACTGCACTCAAGATTATAACTGAAAAAAAGGAAAGAATGCACACTGGAACACATCTCGAATTTACTGATTTTAAGAAAGCTTTCGATACAGCTGACAGACGCAAAATTGGAAGATCGTGACGGAAAAATAATATCTTATTACGCTTCAGAAAAGAAATTTAGAAGATATACAACCAAAATGTGTTGTATATATATGAATATGGGTGACCATGCAGCTCGTTAGAATAAAATTACAATGAAATGAATACTCCCAGCTGCATACAGGCGTTGATATAAGTCAACGGGGGCATTTGAAAATGTGTGCCCCGACCGGAACTCGAACCCGGGATTTCCTTCTTACATGGCAGACGCTCTAGCCCAATTTTTTTTAATCGTTGGGTTTTGTCGTTTCGGACGTCACATGACATCCGTTAAACTTCGTTTGTTGATTCACTCAGTTTTTTTATTACAGAGGCCAACCAGCTCTCTGACCGAACACGCTGAGCTACCGTGGCTGCAAATTTAACAGTTCAGGTGAGTTGTGAACTCACGACCCTCCATGTAGCAGTCTACTATCATAACCACTAGACCACGGTGACTATTTGAGCCCCCGAGGACACAAAGGATAGTGCGACTGCAGGAACTTTTCTCTGGCACGCCTACCGTGAGACTCACAGTTTCAAATAATTGTCCCGCACTATATTCATAGTACCCCTGCCATTTATACCCATTACTCGCGGCTTTTTGCCGATTCCCGTAACAGTTCAGGCACTGTTTGTGCATCCCCACAGAAGAAGATGGTCAAATGGCATGTCCAAAAGAACAGATACCATCTTCATATATATGTATAGTTAAGGCTCACCGGCCATTTGATTATCTTCTTCTGTGCGGATGCACAAGCAGTGCCCGAACTCTTACAGGAATCGGCAAAAAGCCGCGAGTAATGAGTATAATGGGCGGGGGCACTACGAACATAGTGTGGGACAATAAGTTGAAAATGTGGGTCTCACGGGAGGCGTGCCAGAGATAAGTCCCTGCAGCCGCATTGTCCTTTGTGTCCTCGGTGGCTCAGATGGATAGAGCGCCTGCCTTGTAAGCAGGAAATCCCAGATTCGAGTCCCGGTCGGGGCACACATTTTCAACTGTCCCCGTTGACTTAACGCGTGTATGCAGCTAGGGGTATTCATTTCATTGTAAAATTTGTTGTAGCCAGAATCGGACAATTGCTTTCCGAGTGCATACACACTGACCAAAGAGATAGGCAAGGATGTTGCCTCTAAAAAGTTCTGTTCTAGCTGCACCTAAATAGATTCATCAGGAAATGGAGACAAAACCCCCATGGCAGATATAAGATAGACAAAATGAGGTAAATGCGCTATTGTTTGCAGACGGCAAGGTACTTTTTGCAAAATCCGATGATGATGTACAGAGATAACCTGCTCAAAACACCAAAAATATGCAACAGGGATATCACTCACTAAAACTAAAGTTATGGACTTCATCAGGAAAGACCACAAGAGAACCATAGCTTCAGTAGAGAACACAACGTTCAATCAAATATCAGCACTGAAGCATCTAGTACACAACCTCATCCACACTCAAGGAAATGATGTGCAACACAAAATCACTAACTTGACAGAAGTCACATGACTGATAACTGTAATCTTCGTACTATTAATCAGCGGCAGATCAGACTAAAGTACACAACGCCCTGCCCAACCCTGCCCTGTCTGACGGCAGCGAAACTTGAGCGTTCCATAGAGACGACGAACGGAGACTAATCACCGCCGAAATGTGGTTCATGAGAACAGCATGCTACATTACAGGAGACATCAAAAGATCTGCTGACATCGTTAAGAAGCTAGAACCAAACAAATTCTCAAAAGAGTACAGGATTACACACCATCTTGGAAGGACCGTTTACTTCGAGTGAAGACCAGTCACATACCCCGAAAAATCATTAAATACCAACCCCGAGAGGGAAGAGATGTGGGAGACCAGCAACGGGATCGAGTGGGACCGTAACAAACCATTACCCCTATTACTGGATAGGAAGCAGAAGGAGAAGACCAAGTATTTTTAGCCAACATGCAACATTGGCTTAGGTACTTAATTATCCTAGCGAGATTAAGATGTCACGCAGAATGTTACATCCAACCAGGCATTCTACGTTGAGATGACAAAAGTCATGGGATACGTCCTAATATCACGTCGGACGTACTTTTCCCTGGGTAGTGCTGCAACTTGACGTGCCATGGACTCAACAAGTCGTTGGAAGTTCCCGCAGAAATATTGAGCCATGTTGCCTCTATAGCTGTCCATACTTGCGAAATTGTTGCCGTTGCAGGATTTTGTATTATGTCCCAAAGCATTCGGTGGGATTCACGTCGGGCGATCTGGGTGGTCAAATTATTCGCTCGAATTGTCCAGAATGTTCTTCAAACCTGAAAGGTCTCTGTTGGATTCCTCTCATGTTAATTTCTTAAATCTGTTGTCATTTATTGCATACATTCCACTTCTGAATTTACTGTGGTGTTTCTGACTCCATCTGGGAGGAGACTGAGCAGTGGAACGTGTTACTTTTACACATAATCAAGAACTATCTGTCACACTACTACACTTTAAAACACAGTTTATATGTAATTCATGTTACACAGTCTCATAGAGAACCTACATCCGCTTTCTTTTATATACTGTACATGATAAAATACTGTCATCACCCTTCCCTTCTGTGTGAAAGGATGAATGAGCAAATGTACACTCCTGGAAATTGAAATAAGAACACCGTGAATTCATTGTCCCAGGAAGGGGAAACTTTATTGACACATTCCTGGGGTCAGATACATCACATGATCACACTGACAGAACCACAGGCACATAGACACAGGCACCAGAGCATGCACAATGTCGGCACTAGTACAGTGTATATCCACCTTTCGCAGCAATGCAGGCTGCTATTCTCCCATGGAGACGATCGTAGAGATGCTGGATGTAGTCCTGTGGAACGGCTTGCCACGCCATTTCCACCTGGCGCCTCAGTTGGACCAGCGTTCGTGCTGGACGTGCAGACCGCGTGAGACGACGCTTCATGCAGTCCCAAACATGCTCAATGGGGGACAGATCCGGAGATCTTGCTGGCCAGGGTAGTTGACTTACACCTTCTAGAGCACGTTGGGTGGCACGGGATACATGCGGACGTGCATTGTCCTGTTGGAACAGCAAGTTCCCTTGCCGGTCTAGGAATGGTAGAACGATGGGTTCGATGACGGTTTGGATGTACCGTGCACTATTCAGTGTCCCCTCGACGATCACCAGTGGTGTACAGCCAGTGTAGGAGATCGCTCCCCACACCATGATGCCGGGTGTTGGCCCTGTGTGCCTCGGTCGTATGCAGTCCTGATTGTGGCGCTCACCTGCACGGCGCCAAACACGCATACGACCATCATTGGCACCAAGGCAGAAGCGACTCTCATCGCTGAAGACGACACGTCTCCATTCGTCCCTCCATTCACGCCTGTCGCGACACCACTGGAGGCGGGCTGCACGATGTTGGGGCGTGAGCGGAAGACGGCCTAACGGTGTGCGGGACCGTAGCCCAGCTTCATGGAGACGGTTGTGAATGGTCCTTGCCGATACCCCAGGAGCAACAGTGTCCCTAATTTGCTGGGAAGTGGCGGTGCGGTCCCCTACGGCACTGCGTAGGATCCTACGGTCTTGGCGTGCATCCGTGCGTCGCTGCGGTCCGGTCCCAGGTCGACGGGCACGTGCACCTTCCGCCGACCACTGGCGACAACATCGATGTACTGTGGAGACCTCACGCCCCACGTGTTGAGCAATTCGGCGGTACGTCCACCCGGCCTCCCGCATGCCCACTATACGCCCTCGCTCAAAGTCCGTCAACTGCACATACGGTTTACGTCCACACTGTCGCGGCATGCTACCAGTGTTAAAGACTGCGATGGAGCTCCGTATGCCACGGCAAACTGGCTGACACTGACGGCGGCGGTGCACAAATGCTGCGCAGCTAGCGCCATTCGACGGCCAACACCGCGGTTCCTGGTGTGTCCGCTGTGCCGTGCGTGTGATCATTGCTTGTACAGCCCTCTCGCAGTGTCCGCAGCAAGTATGGTGGGTCTGACACACCGGTGTCAATGTGTTCTTTTTTCCATTTCCAGGAGTGTATTTCTAGTTGCATCCTGATGGCAGCAGACAAGCCTGTCTGCTGGAGAACAGTAGGACCAACGTCGGAACAGGTAGCTACGCTTTCTAAAAGCAAAGAGGTTTCTATTCTTAGTATGGTCTTGTCTGTTCCATGTCATGTTGGTACAGGAAGCTCCCTCTCTGGTCATTTCCGCTTTATATCTGTGAAGCACCCTCGGTAGGGGCCCACGGAAGTCTGTCCGCGGCAAGCGTCTGAAGTGGTAAGATCTCCAGCTAAGCGCGTGTCTGCTAAGTCCGTAGGACAATGGATTTCTTAAGTTCAGCCTAACTGAAAAATTAATCACCTTTATTTCAGGATTAGATCCAAAATATCTAATGTTATCTTAAATTGCAACGCAGTGTAATTCGAGTGTGAAGTTCAGAATATCTTCCAGTAGTTGCTTTGTCACTACTTTGAGAGTAAAGTGGAACCACGTGTGGATGATACGTAACTCTAACTAAGATCATCAATGTTAAATGTAAATGTGCGTGAGATTATAACGTCTCGTCTTGACAATATTTTTCAATATAGCAACTTTTCTTTATGTTCGACCCACGTGGGGTGTACTTTGTGAGACCAGTACCACGTGCTTATACAATTGTTTGACCCATCAGGTTAATAGTAAGACGATAGTAACCAGTTCGAAGTTTTCCTTTTGTAATTTGTGTTTCGATGTAATTTATTTTAACTATCAAAATTATTGTGGAGCTACACTCTTTGTGTAAACCAACTTCACCACGTGAAGCATGTGGTGTAATCATCAAAGTAGCCCTCAGCTATTCTTTTCGGGAAGATTTCACAGAGAGTTAGTATGAATTTAGTATACCAGTGTGTGGTAATTTCATGACGGACAGGATTGCGCTATGAACGTAACTTCTTTCTGCGAAAATTTAATCGGTTGGTTGTGGTTAATTTCCTCTTGCATATGTTTAAACGTTCTTCGTGTGTTATTTTATGAATGCAGTGTTGTATGCAGTCTCCCAATCTTGGCTCCATATTTGATGTGTTCCGTAAGATTACAAACTCACGTTTTCACAATTCTAAATCAGGCACCAGTTTAGTTATGAATCAAGTTTGATATTCTGAAATTTTAACGGAACAATGATCAATGTTAAAATAAATGTCCAAATACAAACTGATTTATTTCTTTTCATTTAAATTGTCTTTATATATATATATATATATATATATATATATATATATATATATATATATATATATCACCGGTTATTGTAAGATGACTACTAAAAGATTATAATTAATGTTAGTCTGGTTGGGAATTTGGTAAGCTAGACTGGATATCTGGTGAAACAGTTGCTCAGTAATGCAGGGTTAACTTCCCCAGATAGCTCACAGCTTTTAACCCGCTTTTATTGTCTTAAATACCAGCACCGCTTTCAGAAGAAATTAATGCATCAGTATTACAAACCAATCGAGAACAATTGTGCCCAGGTGACATGGGCGCATTGTCGTCCACCATAATTCCATGAACTTGATCAATGGCTGCAAATAGTCTCCAAGTAAACGAACATAACCACTTCCAGTCAATGGTCGGTTCAGTTGCACCAGAGGACCCAGTCCATTCCATGTAAACACAGCCCACACTTATGGAGTCACCACCAACTTGCACAGTGCCTTTGTTAACGTCGGGTATAGATTTGTCAGGAAGTCCTTTCTGAAAGTATTTGTATGGATTGTAGCCATGTGTGGGTCCATAGGTTTGTGGGTCTGGACCACACTCGAACCTGCTTTCAGCTCTTACCAACTAAAATCGGGACCCATCTAACCAGGCGGCATTTTTCCAGTCTTCTGGAGTCCAGCCGATAGGGTCACGACCTCAGGAGGGGCGCTGCAGGCGATGTCATGCTGTTAGCAAAGGCACTCGCGTCGGTCGTCTCCAAATTTCGCCGGACTGTCCTAACACATACAGTGGTGGAAATATTTATTGCATCACCATGAATGACATCGTATTTTTGTTTTTGCAGCAGTTTGCTTCATGTTATACCAGTCCCATTGTTGCTAAACTTTATTGACATATTCTTGCCTTAATAGTCTGACTTCTTCACGCATGTCTTCCAAAAGTATCCAACTCTTTGTTGTAGTTGTTTGGTTTTACAATGAAACCAGTGTTTATACTGCCGTTTTGAGTTGAGACTTTGCAGTGAGAAGATGGGCAGGTATGCTGAATTAACGCCAAAATAGAAAGCTGCTATACAGGTCTTCTGGACTTCATCAATGGCACTGTCAACGCAGATGCCTACATAAGCATCCTTGAAAGGAAGCTTATGCCAACCATTAGAGACCATCAGTAAACTCTTCCGGGCTAAGTTGCCGTGGTCGATCTGTAGAACTTCTTCTCCCTGACGTTTCGTTCTCAACTACGGAGAACATCTTCCGAGGTGAGTCGACGACTGGCTGCTAGGAGCTGGGGCCGCCGCTTATATAGAGATCGTAGGGGGCGCCACCACACGTCACGTGGCGTCGATGTGCAGCTATCTCTGGCTATCGTCTGTTCTCTCGATTGCAGGCAATCGATTGTCACGTGATTGATGCAACGTCGACCGCCATATCTTATCCAATTTTAATCCTTCTTCTTTAGGATTAAAATTGTATTGATGTTTGTGGATTTCAATTGCCTCTCTATACATACGTGTATAATAGTGCGACGTCCTCGCTAGCACGCTTGTTTCACCAAATTTTATTTCGTGATCTCCGTCCTTAAAAACATGTTCCGCTACTGCCGATTTGTCGATATGTCCCAAGCGACAGTTTCTTTTGTGCTCCGTCAACCGTGTATTGATGCTTCTTTTTGTAGTTCCTATGTAAGCCCTGCCACAACTACACGGAATTTTATATACCCCTGGGGTGGCTAGGGGGTGACGAGCATCTTTTGTTGATCTTAGGCATTCACTAATTTTCTTAGTAGGTCTAAAAATGGTCTCTACCTGAAACTTGGATAGTACTTTTCCAATGCGATCCGTGATATTATGGATGAACGGAAGAAATACTTTTCCAGCTGATGGTTGTTGCTGTCTCCTATTTTTAGGCATTTTTCTATTTGGGTGAAGTGCTCGGTTAATCTCGTTTTTCGTATAACCATTTTTCGCAAAGGCCATTCGTAAATGATTTAGTTCTTCTTGTAAGTAGCCTGGTTCACAAATATTATTGGCCCTATCCACTAGTGTTTTTATGACCCCCCTCTTTTGCCTAGGGTGGTGGTTTGAGTTCTTATGGAGGTAGCGATCAGTATGTGTACCTTTCCTGTAGACCTTATGGCCTAAGGTCCCATCTGCCCGTTTGATAACTGATACATCCAAGAAGTTAAGTTGTCCATTCTTCTCCTTCTCCATAGTAAATTTAATCTTTGGGTTGATGCTATTTAAGTGTACCAGAAAATCATTCAAGTCTTCTTTCTCATGATTCCATATTACAAAGGTATCATCCACATACCGATACCACTTCGAGGGGCTTTTTTTGGGAAGAAGGATTAAAATTGGATAAGATATGGCGGTCGACGTTGCATCAATCACGTGACAATCGATTGCCTGCAATCGAGAGAACAGACGGTAGCCAGAGATAGCTGCACATCGACGCCACGTGACGTGTGGTGGCGCCCCCTACGATCTCTATATAAGCGGCGGCCCCAGCTCCTAGCAGCCAGTCGTCGACTCACCTCGGAAGATGTTCTCCGTAGTTGAGAACGAAACGTCAGGGAGAAGTTCTACAGATCGACCACGGCAACTTAGCCCGGAAGAGTTTACTGATAAAGACGCCGGCCGTGAAAGCCTACATGGAATGATTCATTAGAGACCAGTTTGGAGATGTTTCCAATTGCATTTTTCAGGATAACTCCGCTCCTTGCCATAGAGCTTTGAAGGCGAGTCCTATGACTAATATTTTTACCAAACACGAAGCAGATTACTTTCGTGGTTGATTATTACGTACTTCATTTCAGGTAAAATCTTTCCTTCGACAAAATGGGGTTCGAGTATTAGAGTGGCCTGGAAACAGCCCTGATCTGAATCCTATTGAGAACTGTTAGAAGGTTATGGGAAACAATGTCACCAAAAAGAAGCCACGGAATAAACGGGAGTTGTTGGAGACCCTTGTGCGTGTGTGGTTTCATGAACTGATTGAGGTGTCCATTAAAAAGATAATTCTTTCAATGCCTTCACGATGCCACGCGGTGATTAAGGCGCGTGGTTGATCAACAAAGTGTTAAATGCAACAGTGTGTTCATATGAGGCAATACAAACACTAAAATCTATCAGTGTTCTGTTACAACATTAATATGTAGTGTTTCTTTCAACATTAGTATTCATATTTCAGAATAGGAAATAGAATAGCTTACATATCCACTTACACTCATTTCTCAAGAAAGTGTTAAATTATAAAAAACAAACATTTTTATAGGAACAAAAATTAAGAATAACAAATTGACAAAAATTATTTTGTACATTCATTTCTGACAGAAATCAAGAGATATCAGGCAAATTTAGCTCAGTTATTCAATGACTGTAACAAAAATTGTTAACTGTAAGATTTTTGCGGTTATTTCGCGCAGTGTTGCTTGTTATTAGCACTGACAACTCTACTCAAACACCGCTGTTCTCGGTCGTTAAGTGAACGCCGTCGGCCAATGCGTTGTCTGTGATGAGAAGTAATGACTGAAATTAGGTATTCTCGCCACACTGTTGACACTGTGGGTCTCGGAATACTGAACTTCATAACGATTTCCGAAATCGTTACCGTTATCGTTATCGTGGAACATTCCACGCGTGTAGCTGTTAATTCTCGTCGTGCGGCCATAACCAAGTCGGAAATCTTTACACAGGAATCAGAAACGCTGCCAGGCATCGGGGATTTCCTCGACTGTACAAATGTCTCAGTGTATGAAAACTTCATGCATCGCGCGGCGTTTTTTCACGCATTTCAGCTTATGAATGTCGCATCTCTTTACCTATGCCTCGTACAACGATATGTCTCTGTAGTTACATTCATTGGCATACTTATGTGGATCTGTCTACAAAATGTGGTGCGAATAGAGTTAGTAGCAAAGAAGTAACAAATTGAAACGTCATGCGCAGTACGACTGTTTCTCACTGTTTATGATGTCATATCTTCTGAACTATATGTGGTACTATGATATAAATCCGTAGGAACATTCAGCGCCAGTTGTGCATATTGTTTGTGAAATTTAAGGCATATAGAATTAGAACGACAAAGTAATAAATTTAAATGTTATGCATAATTTTTTCGCACATCTCTGAGCCGTGCTGGCCCCGGCTTATGCATTGGTTTAAACCTTGACTGTTACTCTGCTGCAATTACTGTTACTGCTGCAATTATCTGTTTGGCTTTGTTTCCTTGTTCAACATAACTTTCTCTGTCTACCTGGGTTCTGGTATGTAGCCATTTTTGATACGCCTTCTTTTTCCTTTTACAGTCAAGGCAGCCTGTAAAAGGAAAAAGAAGGCGTATCAAAAATGGCTACATACCAGAACCCAGGTAGACAGAGAAAGTTATGTTGAAGAAAGAAACAAAGCCAAACAGATAATTGCAGCATCCAAGAGGAAATCGTGGGAAGACTTTGGAAACAGGTTGGAGACTATGGGTCAAGTTGCTGGAAAACCATTCTGGAGTGTAATTAGCAGTCTTCGAAAGGGAGGTAAGAAGGAAATGACAAGTATTTTGGACAGGTCACTGCTGGTGAATCCTGTGGATGCCTTGGGAAGATGGAGGGAATATTTTGAAGAGTTGCTCAATGTAGGTGAAAATGCGATCAGTAATGTTTCAGATTTCGAGGTAGAATGGGATAGGAATGATGATGGAAATAGGATCACATTTGAGGAAGTGGAAAAAATGGTCAATAGATTGCAGTGCAATAAAGCGGCTGGGGTGGATGAAATTAAGTCGGAACTCATCAAATACAGTGGAATGTCAGGTCTTAAATGGCTACACAGGATAATTGAAATGACCTGGGAGTCGGGACAGGTTCCATCAGACTGGACAAAAGCAGTAATCACACCAATCTTTAAACATGGAAACAGAAAAGATTGTAACAACTACACAGGTATCTCTTTAATCAGCGTTGTGGGTAAAATCTTCTGAGGTATTGTTGAAAGGAAAGTGCGAATATTAGTTGAGGACCAATTGGACGAAAATCAGTGTGGGTTTAGGCCTCTTAGAGGTTGTCAGGACCAGATCTTTAGCTTACGGCAAATAATGGAGAAGTGTTATGAGTGGAACAGGGAATTGTATCTATGCTTTATAGATCTAGAAAAGGCATATGACCGGGTTCCTAGGAGGAAGTTATTGTCTGTTCTACAAGATTATGGGATACGAGGCAAACTTTTGCAAGCAGTTAAAGGTCTTTACATGGATAGTCAGGCAGCAGTTAGAGTTGACGGTAAATTGAGTTCATGGTTCAGAGTAGTTTCAGGGGTAAGACAAGGCTGCAACCTGTCTCCACTGTTGTTCATATTATTCATGGATCATATGTTGAAAACAATAGACTGGCTGGGTGAGATTAAGATATGTGAACACAAAATAAGCAGTCTCGCATATGCGGATGACTTAGTTGTGATGGCAGATTCGATTGGAAGTTTGCAAAGTAATATTTCAGAGCTAGATCAGAAATGTAAGGACTATGGTATGAAGATTAGCATCTCCAAAACGAAAGTAATGTCAGTGGAAAAGAAATATAAACGGATTGAGTGCCAAATAGGAGGAACAAAGTTAGAACAGGTGGACGGTTTCAAGTACTTAGGATGCATATTCTCACAGGATGGCAACATAGTGAAAGAACTGGAAGCGAGGTGTAGCAAAGCTGATGTAGTGAGCGCTCAGCTACGATCTACTCTCTTCTGCAAGAAGGAAGTCAGTACCAAGACTAAGTTATCTGTGCACCGTTCAATCTTTCGACCAACTTTGTTGTATGGGAGCGAAAGCTGGGTGGATTCAGGTTACCTTATCAACAAGGTTGAGGTTACGGATATGAAAGTAGCTAGGATGATTGCAGGTACTAGTAGATGGGAACAATGGCAGGAGGGTGTCCACAATGAGGAAATCAAAGAAAAACTGGGAATGAACTCTATAGATGTAGTGGTCAGGGCGAACAGGCTTAGATGGTGGGTTCATGTTACACGCATGGGAGAAGCAAGGTTACCCAAGAGACTCATGGATTCAGCAGTAGAGGGTAGGAGGAGTCGGGGCAGACCGAGGACAAGGTACCTGGATTCGGTTAAGAATGATTTTGAAGTAATAGGTTTAACATCAAAAGAGGCACCAATGTTAGCACTGAATAGGGGCTCATGGAGGAACTGTATAATGGGGGATATGCTCCAGACTGAACGCTGAAAGGCATAATCAGTCTTAAATGATGATGATGATGATGTTACTCTGCGTTTGGTTTCCCGCGGTTATTGTGGTTACGCTGTGGTTCTTCCTTTTTCTACGTGTGGCAGAGCGGTGTGTATCGATATTCGCACCTTATGCTATCTTTGGTCTGGTGCTTATAGTTTCCGGCTAATCGGTCGGTTGGTGTGGATCAGCCAGGAAACCTCCGCGCGGCGCAGTAGGCCGGGCCCGCTGGCGGTCTCTACGCAGTGTCGGAGTTTGCTGGAGTTGCTCTGAGTGCTACGAGGTTCGTGGCTCACCGACCCAGGACATAAAAAGTGAGTGGTGATTTAATCACCGGAGCCAGTCTGTTCACATTGTGCCCCCGATTTTCATGGTTGGCTGTTGGGGGTATTGCCGTGAGCAACAGCGAGCGTTCGAGCTGGCGAAAGTTTGGCCGCCATCCGGTGTAGTTTAACTGCATTTTGGTTATTTGAAGTCCAAGTGCACTAGCGGAATTTTCTGCCTTGTGGCCGTTAGCGTTCCTGGCCGCTGTCGTAAAATTCAGGCAGTGCCCTTTCCTCGCCGTGTTGTCACTGCCCAACACTTGCGTGTAGTTTTGACAGCTTATGCATACTTGGTTGTGGTCGGCTACGCCTTTTAAGTTTTGGTTTTGGAGTTCCTTGTGTACTGGTGGGGTGGAAAGCAAGACGTCTTGTCGGTGGGTCGTTGACTGTCTCTTGGTTGTGTTGCCGGCAGATATAGTTGGGCCGACTACCTATCTGCCCCAAGCAAAGGTTAATATTTCAACTGCAGACCGACCCCCATAAACTTCTGAGCGCCGCTGGCTGTACTGCCTGTTGTTATTGGTGTTTGATTGTGTATTTAAATGACTTACAGTCGATGGTTTGAATCTTTATGCTTTTAGTTGGGTTTTAAATAATGGGCCTTCAGCTGTTCTAAAATTGAAAGCTCCTTACTTGTTAAATCTTAGATTGTTTGGGCCTTCAGCGTCATTAAAAAAAATATTTTTAAGGATAAAGCGTTGGGCTTTCTTGGGCTTTCTGCCTTGTAAAAATTTATTGTAATTGTGTTGTCAATCATGGGCCTTCAGCCGTTTTAAAGGTAAAATTCGTTATTGTTAAGTCTTAGATTGTTTGGGCATTCAGCCTCCTTTCTTAAAATTATTTAAAGGATAAAAAATGGTTCAAATGGCTCTGAGCACTATGGAACTTAACTTCTGAGGTCATCAGTCCCCTAGAACTTAGAACTACTTAAACCTAACTAACCTAAGGACATCACACACATCCATGCCCGAGGCAGGATTCGAACCTGCGACTGTAGCGGTCGCGCGGTTCCAGACTGTAGCGCCTAGAACCGCTCGGCCACTCCGGCCGGCTATTTAAGGATAAAACCTTGCGCTTTCTGCCTTTTGAAAATTTACTGTAGTTGTGTTTTTAAATCATGAGCCTTCAGCCCTTTTAAAAATTAAAGAGGTTGCGCCCTTAATCCATAAGATTGTGTGACATATTCAGTCGATAGTTAAGCTCCGAAATTTGCGCTGTAATGTTTGGACAACTAAATAAAGTTATATGTGTTCGAGTGTAACTGACAGCCGCTCATTTTTGCACCCTTTCCACAATTCCAACTGCCTGTTCTGTCCTGGGGATTTAACCAGGCGTTTCAATCTCATTGTTTATGACGTCATATCTACACTATCCGCAGCTCGTGGTCTTGTGGTAGCGTTTTCGCTTCCTGCGCACGGGGTACCGGGTTCGATTCACGGCGAGGTCAGGGATTTTTCCTGCCTCGAGATGATGTTGTTGTGTCGTCTTCATCATCATCATTCATCCCCTTTACGGTCGGAGGAAGGCAAAGGCAAACCACCTCCTCTAGACTTGCCTAGTACAGTGGTGCAGGTCTCCGCATCGTCCCCTACGCTCCTCGAAGTATGGGACCTAATCGTCGTCAACATCTGCTGAACTATGATAGGTGAGAAGATTTTCCCCCGACAGCCATTATTGTCTGATAGTAACGGACATCTCTCTCACACACACGCATACATACGTACATTTTTATAATAGTATGGATTACATTCATTACTGTAAGAATGTTATAAGAGGTCTAAAATTTAACACAGAATTCAATATTTAAAAATAACCATGACATAAATCGTGAAAATACTAGTGGCTCCATCAGGAAGGAAAACTGTTTAAATTCATTAATGAAAAGCAGAACAGCAAACACAATTCGCAGCCCGGAAAATTTAAACTATGAGCGGGAAGCGAGGGAGAGAGAGAGGGGGGGGGGGGGGGCAAGAAGGTAATGAAACGCTGGTAATGAAAAGAGGAAAAAAAAATGTGAGGTGACTGAATGATAAATGAGATGATCGTGTGAAACTGCTGGCTGGGAGGCCCCAACCGTGGAAATTCGGCCGCCGGTTTGCAAGTCTTATTTCAGGTGACACCACATAGGGCGACTTGCGTATCGGTGATGATGAGAGGATGATGGGGACAACACAATACCTAGTCCATGGGCGGAGAAATTGCCACCCCGGCCGGGACTCGAACCTGGACCCGTTGTACGGTAGGCAAACACGTTACCACTGCGCTAAGCAGGCGGACACTGACTCAGAAATGAGGTATTTGTAACGAAATAATAAGCAACCAGCTGCATAAAGGAAATGTAATTTCTTTACAAGTTTCGGCCACTTAATGGCCTTCTTCAGAAGGTTACACGTATCGTATTACTTGCGTGTGTCAACAATAAGAATGGTACAGCAATTAGCCGTGGTCATGTGGTTCATGGCGTCTCAACAAAATATTGTTGACACTCGCGAAGAATGCGACAGGTATAACCTTCTGAAGAAGGTAATGAAGTGCCGAAATCGGCAAAGAAATTATATTTCCTTTGTGCAACTGGTTGCTTATCATTTCGTTACATGCAACTACAGATCCTGAGGTCGGATAAAATACGAAATGTTTGTAACTTGTTTTGTCTGATTCATTATGGTTTCCACGTTGCCAAAATTATGAACTATATTCGTAACATGCACAGCATCACTCTCTACGACACATTTTAATGTTTCGCCATTTTTCTGTGTTCTGGAGTTTCAAGTGTGTGTGTGTGTGTGTGTGTGTGTGTGTGTGTGTGTGAGCGGATGAGATCTTAGAGAATTGGTAAGAAAGTAAGAGGACTACAGTTTCATTCTGTGTTGTTTAAATTTGGAGCTTGTAAGACCTCTTTCAGAGCGGAGTAGAGAATGCCACTCAGGGAACTGCATTTTTTCGTACAATGAAGGGTTTTACTACTAATTGTCTTATCTGCTGGTGAATCTTCCGGACTGTACGGTCATCGTTCGTGAAACACTTTACGTTCCTGACGTTTCGTTCAGAGCTGTTTTGGAGATCTTCAGAGGCGCTCCTGAGTGCCTCTGTCTTACTAAGTGGCACCAGGAACATCTCTGCAGATGAATGACGTATCTCTGGACGAAATGTCAAGAATGGAAAATTTTTCGTGGAGCACGATCTTAGAACCCGGAAGATTCAAAACAGCAGCTGTGCATTTGTAGTTACTTTCTTCCTGCAATAGATTACTAAGTATGGCCGTTTCCTTCACTTATTAATTCCTGTGGAGCGCAGTTACTACAATTGGGATGCCTCGATAAGTTTCGTGTAACATTTATTTATTGTTCGACATAAAAATAATCAGGAACCAGTTGATGAAGAGCATCACCAAAAAATGTATGAGAGAAAATAAGAAACAAACAAAAAACTGATTTGTTTCGAGGCAGAGTATTTATTTCGATATCAATAACGGACCCAAAAAATGAGCTTCCATAAACAGAAATCACTTCAAGGTGGTGGGTGAAGTAGTTGATGCAATTGGTAGGGCACGGTGCTGATTGATGTCCGTAGTAATAACGACGTTGTGGACAGAAGCCTATGCAACCCGAGGGTATCCGAGGAAGTGTCTGAGATTAGCCATACTTTGTGGTTAAAAGTTAAAGAACAGTTTTTGTATTACTACACGCTGTTCTTCGGACTGTGTTACCAGCAATCACTGAATGCTGCTGCATTTTGCAATGTTTTTTTGCAGTGAGAAGTGTAGACGTCGACATGATTCAACATCATGGTGAATCACCGTACATACTCGTATGTTAACGAACAGTGATCGACATTCAACAATAACCAACACATGTCAACTTACTGTATATCGTATCTTCGTTTGACTTCCCGTAGTCATGTTAAAGTTTCGCAGAAAGTTCTATAAAATTCGTTTCAGTAATTGCAATAGAATTTTATAATTCACGGGTATCAAGAATATGATAGGCTACGTTGTACTGAAATGTCGTCACGATCGGTCTCTACGTTCTTAATCTGCTAAATGTAAAGTATCAAATACGTCCCGCCAACGTTAAAAAACCGGTACGGAATCTCTTCTTAGAAAAAGCCCCTAAGCACAAACGAGGAACAAAAATATTTGGTCACTCCTAGAAGCAGAGAGAAATGACTTTAAATTTGGTACGACCGACACTGAAACATTTAATCGCACAAAGCTTAAAATCCGATTGCAGACTTGGCCAGACGAATATTCTGGTGAGGCACAAGACTATCGTTACAACTGATAGCTCAGCAGAAAAAGTACGATGTTTTTTTACATGCAGAATGCATTATCTGTTTAAGATAGGTGTCGCGTATAATCAGTAGTAAGCCCGCATTTATCACATCTTTCTGAGCGCTAATTCACTGCTAATGACAACAGTCCACGTTTTATTAAAAATTTATTTAAGTGTTTCAGGCATAGCCCATCATCAGAATATCAGCTAAGTATCGTTTCAGATGGTTTCAATCTTTCAGTCTTTTATTTACATTAAGAATGAAATCATTTGACACGATACACCATATTAAGCGATATTCCGATGTTCTGATGACGAGCTATGCTCGAAATGTGTAAATAAAATGAAGGTTTGATAGCAAGTGGCCTCTCATCTTCTTTTTGGGGTGGGTGAGGGGGGGGGGGGGGAAGGGTCATCATTCTTCTGATTTTATGCAGCTCGCCGTAAATTCCTCTTGCGTCCAGCCTCTTCATCTACGTCTACATCATACCCTGGAAACCACCTAATTGTGTGTGGTGGAGGGTAATTTTTGTACCATTACCTGAGCCTTCCAACCCAGTTTCACTCGCGAATAACGTGTGGGAGGAATGATTGTCGTTAAGCCTCTGTATCGGCTCTAATTTCTCTAATTTTCTCCTCGTGGTCATTACACGAGACGTATGTAGAGGGAAGTAATATGTTTTCCGACTCTTCCCGGAAAGCGCTCTCTCGTAATTTCAGTAGTAAATTTCTGAGTAGCACTTGTATCCAGCGACCTCAGTTGTTTGTTGGATTTATTCAAATCTCAGTCTTTACCCTTAGTTTTTACTTCTTAACAATGTTTTCAATATGTTCCTCTCCTGACCCACTCATAGGAGGCTCTTCTCTTTTCTTATAAGGCCATGTGATTTTCAACATTCTTCTGTAGTAGTATCATACTCCAGTTACTCGTGCTCTCTTCTTTTTTCGTTTTCCCACAGTCTGTGCCTCACTTCCATGCAGTACTCTGCTTCAAACGTACGCCCTCACATTAAGGCCACTGTCTGATACCAGTATCTTTTTTTGGCCTTTAATGCTCCCTTTGCATGAGCTAGTTTGCTTTTTATGTCGTTTGCTTCGTCCGTCATGTATTATTTCGCTTCAGAAGTAGAGGAATCCCTTCATTTCGACTACTTTGTGGTCTCCAGTTTTAATTTCACGCTTAACGACAATCTCATTTCTGCTACCAATCATTACTTCTGTCTTTCATTAGTTCTGTAATCATTAGACATTTCATTTTATTCAGAAGGGCCTGCAATTATTCCTCACTCTCTCTGAGAATAGCAACATCATCAGCGAATGTTATCATTGATATCCTTTCACGCAGAATTTTAATCCCATTCGTGAACTCTTCTTTAATTCCTAGCATTAATTCTTCAATGTATACAGGGCGATTCTTACTAACGTTTTAAAATAAAATTTAAAAAAAGAGAGAGAAAACCCGAAGCGACGTAGATGACACTGAGACAGGTAGTTTAATATAAGATACATGGGGCCGCAAATGCCGGAAAATACACGAAAAGCGCATGACAAAGTGAGACGTCCCCTTTTGAAAAATTATACACGTGACTGGGCTTAAACTAACACACAATGTTTTTAGCGCAACGCAATCTGACTTTCAATAATCCCTACAAAAGAATGGCCCTGACTAACATTAACCTATACCTTTCACAAATCACTTACCTCACAAAAATCTTCGTTACTCGAACTACTGCAATATAGCGAGCGCCACTACGGCCAGCTAAATAAAAGATTCAAACTACTGAAGGCACTAACTACTAATGGGCATAGTTAACAAATGAAAGATTTTGATAGAGAACAAATAATGTATTTACCTTAATAGTCATAATATATATAGCAGTTCATGACATCCAGTCTTACAAATTTCAAAACTCCGCCATTTCTTTCCCCACATCCACCACTGCTGGCAGCTCACCTCCAACTGCACAACGCTACGCGCTGTTAACATCCAGCTGCCCAACACTACAATGGAAGACAACAATCAAACTAGCCACAGACTGCACACAGCACAGCCAGTGATTTTCATACAGAGCGCTACCTGGCGTTACCAATATAAGAACCTAAACAGCGTACTTACATAGCCCCCATGCTCCCCACAAATCTTACTGAAATATTGACGACAGCAGTTTCTGCTACAGTGGCAGTCTCATATAAAAAAATTCTACAGGTTGAGAATTTGCGTTACAAATGTGTAGAAACAAAATCCTATTGATATAACAGTGTCCAAAAAATTTTCGTCGGCATTGTAATACATTCACGCATTTACACACATTTCATAACTCTTAAAGTACAATTCTTGGTTTCCAACAACCTTTTT
Organism: Schistocerca cancellata; assembly: GCF_023864275.1. Classification (NCBI taxonomy): domain Eukaryota; kingdom Metazoa; phylum Arthropoda; class Insecta; order Orthoptera; family Acrididae; genus Schistocerca; species Schistocerca cancellata. The sequence continues at coordinate 1,214,273,799 of NC_064626.1, forward strand.
CACAAACCAGAGTCCCTAACCACTACTCATTATTCCTTACCTTTTTACACATATACATATTCGTCGACACTTCAATATTTAATCATAATAAATACGTAGCATAATCAAATTCCTCATATACCATAAGCTTATTGATCATAAACATACCTCAACAGCATAATACACATCGTCGTCGTAATTATAACGTCATAACAGATCAATCATATCTCAAAATCGTCATAGCTTTCTGAATGTTTTAAAACCTAAAGAAAATTCTCCGCTCATTTCAAAAGTGTAATCTACCTCAAACGTACTTTAAAAATCATGGTCCCATACCAAATACGACATTCAAAGCTCTCATAGCATCACAGTGGTTCCGAAAAAATATGAACAGTTCACAAAGTACAGACAAATACAATTTCATAAGTGTGAAGTTATCCAACTGTGTAATTGCATAAAAATGTGTCACTGACGTACTAAAAAAAAAATGTTTGTCTCTCTCAGTTAGATGATCAGATAGCTGTGTAATTCTGTGTTACAGAAATATGATACCGATGTGTAAAGTTGTATAAGCAAATGCCATATTAGCTAGGGGTCCTTGTGGTTGCCAAACACATGATACCCAAAGTAAGCGTGTACCCCCCTGAGGATTGATGTAATTATACCATCAGGTGTTACAGATTACAGCAATGGAATGAAATGTATCACGGAAAAACTTTGTATCATTGTAATTCAAAAATCTTTACAAATAAATGTTTTAAGTACAAAATTAATCACTCAAATACGTGTACTGTAGCGGTAAAGTGTGCGTCTTGTTGTAAGATAATCTCTGTGGAAATGTCGTAGTTATCGTCCTCAGTAAGCTAGTTCTGCTGAAGTCAATGTACTCACCTCACCATAAACAAAAGTGAAAGGCTTTGCGTATGGATATCGTAGTTATTATGCTTATTGCCGTGATGAAGAAAGTACCGTACTGTAACGTATTGTTGTGCTACAGAAAAGGCTGTATCAATGTAGCTATACCACAGAAGTTACTACTAAAACACGTTTTACTTTCCAGAATAATACAGAAAAACTGTGCAGATATAAAACAGATACAGCACAAAAGCAAGAATGTAAATTGTGTCACACATTAGTAGCATCGTGATATAATCGTGTAGCTGTCAAAGAAACCGAATACTAAGTCATCTTTAATCCCACAGAAAGTACTTCAAATAAAGAATGTCTTTTCAACTAAACTAAAATGTTGCATTAAAATCTCATTAGCAGTATATGTTCTAAGTATGAAAGCCTTATAGTCGTTACGTAATCGTGCAATTAACAAGCAAGAATGTATACACACCCAATAACACTGTGTCGCCTGTTCACTATAACAATGCACTCGTAAATATTGTCTAAATATGGTCCCTAGGTTCTAGACTGGATAGTTGACTTCAAAACATTGTTGCATGTTAACAGTTTCTCAATGTGACAAATTGTACTAGTAGCATGAAGTGAAAAATTTTATAGCAAAGACTAAGTTAAAAAGCAGATTATCTCTCAAGAAACGGTTTTACATGTGAAATGTGGTGTAAACCTTTACTCTTCCTAGTACGCAGAGTATCAAGTGGTATACGTTGGTAAAGAATACTGGAATTTTTCTCAAGGTTAGCGTCTATGTAATTTTTCCCTGAGCCAGCCGGCGCACGTGGCTGCCTGCGGTGCGAGTCATTGTCTGTCTCTTTGTTGGCATGCATCGTTATTGGGATTTGGAGACCTAACTTCTACAAATTCACCTTGTCGAGAGGGCCCTGCCCTGTTTGAATCCCGCCAGTTCTGATGAAATTCAGGTCTGTTGTTACGATTGTATCGTCTGTCGTCATGTCGGTAGATTCCATCGTTTCTTTCTTGTTGGTCACGTGTTGGAGAATTTCTCCCTGAATCGTAACTGCGCGCTGGACTGTTGCGTCTAAAGTTATTCTGTGTCCCTTGATAACAATTCTTTTGGTTCCCATATTGTCTGTTTCTATGATTGTCTCTGTGATAGTCACTACCACGGAGAGGTGATCTTTCCCTGTAATTATTACTACTCTGCCAACGGTTGTCATACAGGTGGTATCTGTTTTGGTCACGATTTACATTGTAAGAATAGCCTTGTCGTGTCCAGTTATTATTTCTTTCATCACGGAATTGTGACAGATTTGACTGGTAATGGTTGTCCTCCTGTTTTCGCGTTCGACGATTGTCAGTGTCAATTTCTAATTCTTGTAAAAGTCCCTGAAAAGCTTCAATATCGTCTTTGCAACGTTCTGCCAAAATAAAGTGTCATAAATGTTCAGGTAATTTTATTAAGCAAATGCGGATGAGTTCTGAGGGGCTGTATGGGTTTGACAGGTACTGATTCTTGTGCAACATGTCTTCAAAATATTTCAAAAGACTGGAAAATTCAGATTGTTCGAAATGTTTCATCATTATGATGCTATGTTTTACTCGGTCTTGTGTAGCTTGAGACCAATATGCTGAGAGGAAGGCATGGTAAAATTCTCCTTCACTGTGACAATCGTGAATGACCAATTGCATTCTTTCAGCTGGTTCATTCTCTAAGTAGCCACACATAAATTCTAATCTGTGCTCTAACGACCAGTTGGGAGGAAAACAATGAGAGAATTGATGGAGCCATGCTTGTGGATGAATGTCGTTGCCAGAATTCTTAAATGTTTTGAATTTACGTGTAGTAATGAACAGCTTATAGTCAAAATCATCATGTCGGCGAGTCACATGTCGGTCATTGTTACGTCGTTTAGGTGGTTCCATCTCAAAATTCAGCGTGCCTTGCCAATTTCTTTCATAATTTCCGAAGTGTCCTGTATTATTATATTGTGGTTGTTCCGTATTTCTAAGTCCCTCTTCCTGTGTTGGAGTGCGGGTGTCCTCTGAAATATGTAATTTTTGTATTACTTGTGCCAACTGATCTTGTACTTCCCGGATTTCTCTTTTGTGTTGCGTATTAATTTGATTCTGATTTTGTTTGATTTTCTTAATTTGTTCATACTGTTCTGTGTCAGTGATGGCTACAGTTCTTGTGTCATTCAGATCATCATCTACCTTTGTAGATAAGTTAGTGAACTGATCTGAAAGTTCGGCTACTTTATCCGTTGGTGAAATTATTTCCTTTGTGTGTTTTTCTGAATCAAGTTTCTGAGTGTCCATTTGTGTTGAAATCGTATCTACTGTGTGCTTTAAGTTTTCCTGAGTTTTGCAAGTTGCATAACCGAATCGGTAGTTGCAACTGAGTCAATTTTAGCTTGCAAGGTGTCGTGATTTTCATGAACAATAGTTTGCAGTTCTTTTATGGCTGCTTCGTGATTCTGTAATTCATTTTCAAGACGCGAAAAAATACGTTGGAAATGCTCACAAATTTGTGTTTTTACGTCATTACAGACTTTTTGACATTTCGATTCGATTTTATGTAACTCAGTAGTTAAATCTTCACGTGTTTGTTCAAGTGTGGTGTCTAACTTTTGAAGATTTTGTTCCATTGCATCTAACTGTTGCTGTGTTTGTCTCTGGTGTTGTTCCATTGTGTCTAACTTTCGAAGCTTTTGCTGTGTTTGTGTCTGATTTTGTTCCATTTGTTGCATTAGCTGTAATAACAATATATTAGTGTCTGGAATCTGTTCGTCTACGCTTTTCGGCAGTGCATTTGCACCGGCAACATTCACATTTTGACTAGCAGAAAATGTGTCTTGACTTATTTGAGAAAACGGTGTGGACGCAAAACCTGAATCTACAGTATTTGCAAAACTGTGTCCTGACATTTCGGATTCCTGAGGCGAGCTGTTGCCGAGCGATCGATCGATAAGGCTTCCCTGTTCAGTAATTGTTTCACTGCCTACGCCATTGTTTGCCGCCCGCTCCATTTCCCTATGCACAATTACCAAATTACTATGTTGAACATTAGTTAATTCATTACACGGTGGCGCTAACACACTGCTTTCGTCTTCACTGTCATTTCTCAGTTTACTTTGGAGCCTAGTGTTACGTTTTTCACACGCCATTATTGTCACAATATTTCACACGTCAACACAGAAAAACACAATTTGAAGAGCAAAAATAAGAGAGCACATTAACATAGCATTGAAAATAATATCTCGTTAATTGCAAGCGCAGCTGCGAAATACTTGGTGCAAATCTACATGCATGCCACAACTGTTTTACTGTACAAGAATGAAAGACTGCAACTACAAAGGAAATTCTCTTTATAATTACGCGCTAGCAATAAACAAAAGCTACACTAATGACACAAACTACAAGAAAAAATCAGTAGATTCCAGTGAGGTACCTGGCAGGGTCGTCATATGAATCGTCCCCGTTTGAAAAATTATACACGTGACTGGGCTTAAACTGACACGCAATGTTTTTAGCGCAACGTAATCTGACTTTCAATAATCCCTACAAAAGAATGGCCCTGACTAACATTAACCTATACCTTTCACAAATCACTTACCTCACAAAAATCTTCGTTACTCGAACTACTGCAATACAGCGAGCGCCACTACTGCCAGCTAAATAAGAGATTCAAACTACTGAAGGCACTAACTACTAATAGGCATAGTTAACAAATGAAAGATTTTGATAGAGAACAAATGATGTATTTACCTTAATAGTCATAATATATATAGCAGTTCATGACATCCAGTCTTACAAATTTCAAAACTCCGCCATTTCTCTCCCCACATCCACCACTGCTGGCGGCTCACCTCCAACTGCGCAACGCTACGCGCTATTAACATCCAGCTGCCCAACACTACAATGGAAGACAACAATCAAACTAGCCACAGACTGCACACAGCACAGCCAGTGATTTTCATACAGAGCGCTACGTGGCGTTACCAATGTAAGAACCTAAACAGCGTACTTACAAAAGATCTACATGTGAGGTCACCAGATGACGGGGCCAACGATATATACGGGCCTTAGACGCCAGGAAGGCATTTGCCACAGACGGTGTCCACGTAAGATTGTATGTTGACTATGCTACAAATATAGCAACATTCTTATCCACTATCCATCAGAGATCATTGGAACAGCGGAAAGTTCTACGGGACTGGAAGAAGGCCCAGGTCATAGCAATCTATAAAAAGGGTAGAAAATCGGATGCACAGATTTACCGGCCAATTTCACTGACATCGATTTGTTGTAGAACCATGGAACCTTTTTTTTGTGTTCAGACATAATGACCTTTCTGGACTGTGAGAAGCTCATCTGCAGACACCAGCACGGTTTTAGGAAACAGAGGTCATGCCTGACACAGCTGTCCCTCTTTATGCATGATATACAACTGGCTCTAGATATCGGCTCCCAGATTGATGCCATATTTCTCGACTTTCGAAGCCGTTCGACTCAGTTCCGCACTGTCGCTTGCTCCAAAAACTGCGCGCTTACGACCTTTCCGATGACATATGCAGTTGGTTAGTTTTCTAACAGACAGGGAGCAATATGTCGTCCTGAACGGGGTGATTTCAACAGAAACAAGAGTAACTTCAGGTGTGCCCTAGGGCAGAATAATAGGTCCATAGCTTTTTATGATTTACATAAACGATATGGTTGATGGTGCTGACAGCGGCTTTAGACTATTTTCCGATGATGCTGTAGTCTACAGGAAAGTAGTATCACACGAAAGTTGTGAACAAATCAGTGAGGATTTGCAGAAAATAAATGCGTGGTGTAATGACTGAAGTTATCTCTCAATGTTAGTAAGTGTAACCTACTGCGTACAACAAGGCGAAAATCCCCATTAATGTAGGAGTACAAAATAAATGCCCAGTCTTTGGAAGCGGTAACATCCGTCAACTACTGGGTGTGGCTGTTCGAAATGATCTAAAATGGAATAATCAGATTACACAAGCAATGGGCTAGGTGAACTCGAGATTGTGGTTTATTGGTAGAATCCTGATGCGATGCAGTCCTTCAACAATGGAAATTGCTTACAATACGTTAGTTCGTCCAGTCTTATTGTTCGTCTGTATGGGACCCTTACCAGTTGGGTCTGATTCAAGGGATTGATAAGGTCTAAAGAAGAGTGGCAAGATTCGTGACTGGTACATTTAGCCATCGCGAGAGCGTTACAAATTTCATAGAAAGTTTGAAGTGGATCACACTTGCAGATAGACGAAGCGCTAAACTGAAGGGGCTGCTCACTAAATTGCGTAATCCGATCCTCGCCGCGGATGTAGAACATGCATTATTACCACCAACTTTCAATCGCTTAATGATCACCATTCAAAGATAAGGAAAATTAGAGCTCGTACTGAGGCGTTCAGACAGTCGTTTTTCCCTCGTGCGATTCGCGAGTGGAACGTGGGGGGGGGGGGGGGGAATATGACTTTGGCGCGAATTGTGCTGACTGGTGGCTTGCGGAGTATATACGTGGATGTAGATGTAGAACTTGTGACGTCACACTTGACAGCTTGTCCCCCACACATCACGAACGCTCGGCTCCATGCAGGGCTCACGGGAAATCAATATGTAATTGAATTGGTACCCGCTAAAGGTCTTAATATTGTCGTGTGCTGTCAAGAACTTGCATGTATTTAAATACGAAGTCAAAAACTATTACATTCGTCTGCAATAATACTGGCTCCCCGCCGGAGGCGGCTGCTGGCACTCGTAAGACCTGCAGAGTCACGTGGTGTGACGTAGTCGCGCGCACCACGGCCTGCCGTTCTCGTGGGCCTGGCAGCAGGTACAGTGGTTGTGTTTGTCGTTCCTACTCTCACCAGTAGGGGGCAGTGCTATACATCGCTCTGCTAGGTTAGTCTTTTTTCGAACATCTTCAGTAAATGCGATCTGTTGTGAACGTAGAAGTTACAAAATTGTTATCCTCGCTGTAACCGAGTTAAAGCCGTTCTCATTTTGTGTTTCTTTCCTTTCGTCCCTTCTTCTTTTGCCTACACACTTTATTTAGTAAAGACAACATAGTTCGTTCACTGGTAGCGATGCAGTTCGGAAGGTTATTTATTTATGACGCGATACGGCAGGTTTTTATTGTACTGTGCTTCGCCATAAACCAGTGGAGACTACGAGACCGATAAATAAAATAATAAACCTACCTCAATTTAAACACATAATTGCCTAATCTAAGCAAAAAAAATACGGCCTGTCAGACGCAAGACTCGAATCCTGAGCCTCACGCGCCACAGTCACGCACATACGAGTATAAAATCTTACGAACGTGTCTTGATTTTTATCGGGTCTTGCTTCCATTATCAAACACGAAGTCAGAATTGCCTTTCTGGTGCCTTTACCTTTCGGAAAACCAAGCTGATCGTCATCTAAAAGAACTTCTTGTTTTCAGTGGCTAAAAGTTGGTACCTGAGAGAGTTCATGTCGTAGGTTAAACTATTTATTAAACGCTAATCAAACGGAAAACGGAAACGTGTAATCATTTTGAGCCCGACAAGGAGATCATTGCAATAGTAAATACGTTAGTTATATCGGACACTTCCCAGAATCGCAGCTCTGAGAAGTAATCTATTCTCTACAAACACTTCGGCGAAACTGCTTTGTCCTAAAACGGAATAGAACCAAAAAATAAGTGAAGTTTTGATGTGAAACACAGTCTGTTTCAGTAGCACGTAAATTTTCTCCTTCTCGTAACTACCCTCTGATATCTCTAGATCGTCATCGTCTTCTGGGCAAAGCAGATGCAATAAAAAAAGTATTACTGTTTCCTTTCCTCTTAGCAACTAAGCATGTGACACGTTACAACATTCACTACTAAACGCTGCAGACGGCACATATTTACCAACCTGCCACCCAAGCACGGGGTGTTACGATCCTGAGCTGGCAGATAGCCCAACAACTAAACGCAGGAAAATTCATCCGGCGTGCCAGAGTCTTGGTTGAACGCAACCTGCTTGTACACTCTCAGTGTCTGTCAGAAATTGTAGAACTTAAATATTTTTATTTCTTTCATATTTTTTTCCTTTATTCTGAGGAAACAACCATTTTTTAATTCAGTGGCGCTATGTAGATGAAAAATGTAGTTGCACTTCAGATTTCCGTTAGAAAAATGTATGTTCTTTTCTGTCCACTGGTGATGTTGGGCGAATGTAAACTGTTCGTTCAAATATCCACAGCATGGTTTGCTATATCACTCAGAGGGTGGAAAACGAGGAACAGCATAATAACTGATGCGGTCCATTTCATAATTTTTTTCATTCACTTGTGAGCATTGAGTTATTAGGCAACAGAAGACGTATTTCGTGTATGGGAAAACCATAAAAATTTTAAAAAAACCTTTTTGTTGTCTGCTGTGTAGCTTACCCAGCATACAGTGCACACCGTTATTACACACTTTGTTCGAAGTATGGAGGCAAAGCATTCGATGAGCGATAGTATGCAGAGAACCAGATCTGTCGCTTACTTTATTTATGGAGGTACGGAACTGACTGTGGCGTTTCACTAGAAGGAGGAGCACAGTAACACAGTATGTGTAACAGTAAATATTTTAAAAACAGGAAATGTGATGAAAATGAGGCCAACATTTATCAGCATGGCAAAATCTCATATCCACTATCTGATGTTTCATGTGTCACAAGGCTATACTCTATATCTACATCTACATCTACATACATACTCCGCAATCCACCATACGGTGCGTGGCGGACGGCACCTCGTACCACAACTAGCATCTTCTATCCCTGTTCCACTCCCAAACAGAAGGGAAAATTGACTGCCTATATGCCTCTGTACGAGCCCTAATCTCTCTTAACTTATCTTTGTGGTCTTTCCGCAAAATGTAAGTTGGCGGCTGTAAAATTGTACTGCAGTCAGCCTCAAATGCTGGTTCTCTAAATTTCCTCAGTAGCGATTCACGAAAAGAACGCCTCCTTTCCTTCAGAGACTCCCACCCGAGTTCCTCAAGCATTTTCGGAACACTCGCATGATGATCAAACCTATCAGTAACAAATCTGGCAGCCCACCTCTGAATTGCTTCTATGTCCTTCCTCAATCCGACCTGATAGGGATGCCAAACGCTCGAGAAGTACTCAAGAATAGGTCGTATTTGTGTTTTATAAGCGGTCTCCTTTACATCTTCCCAAAATTCTATCAATGAACCAAAGACGAATATCCGCCTTCCCCACAACTGCCATTACATGCTTGTCCCACTTCATATCGCTCTGCAATGTTACGCCGAAATATTTAATTGTCGTGACTGTGTCAAGCGCTACACTACTAATGGAGTATTCAAACATTACAGGATTCTTTCTCCTATTCATCTGCATTAATTTACATTTGTCTACACTCCTGGAAATGGAAAAAAGAACACATTGACACTGGTGTGTCAGACCTACCATACTTGCTCCGGACACTGCAAGAGGGCTGTAGAAAGCAATGATCACACGCACGGCACAGCGGACACACCAGGAACCGCGGTGTTGGCCGTCGAATGGCGCTAGCTGCGCAGCATTTGTGCACCGCCGCCGTCAGTGTCAGCCAGTTTGCCGTGGCATACGGAGCTCCATCGCAGTCTTTAACACTGGTAGCATGCCGCGACAGCGTGGACGTGAACCGTATGTGCAGTTGACGGACTTTGAGCGAGGGCGTATAGTGGGCATGCGGGAGGCCGGGTGGACGCACCGCCGAATTGCTCAACACGTGGGGCGTGAGGTCTTCACAGTACATCGATGTTGTCGCCAGTGGTCGGCGGAAGGTGCACGTGCCCGTCGACCTGGGACCGGACCGCAGCGACGCACGGATGCACGCCAAGACCGTAGGATCCTACGCAGTGCCGTAGGGGACCGCACCGCCACTTTCCAGCAAATTATGGACACTGTTGCTCCTGGCGTATCGGCGAGGACCATTCGCAACCGTCTCCATGAAGCTGGGCTACGGTCCCGCACACCGTTAGGCCGTCTTCCGCTCACGCTCCAACATCGTGCAGCCCGTCTCCAGTGGTGTCGCGACAGGCGTGAATGGAGGGACGAATGGAGACGTGTCGTCTTCAGCGATGAGAGTCGCTTCTGCCTTGGTGCCAATGATGGTCGTATGCGTGTTTGGCGCCGTGCAGGTGAGCGCCACAATCAGGACTGCATACGACCGAGGCACACAGGGCCAACACCCGGCATCATGGTGTGGGGAGCGATCTCCTACACTGGCCGTACACCACTGGTGATCGTCGAGGGGACACTGAATAGTGCACGGTACATCGAAACCGTCATCGAACCCATCGTTCTACCATTCCTAGACCGGCAAGGGAACTTGCTGTTCCAACAGGACAATGCACGTCCGCATGTATCCCATGCCACCCAACGTGCTCTAGAAGGTGTAAGTCAACTACCCTGGCCAGCAAGATCTCCGGATCTGTCCCCCATTGAGCATGTTTGGGACTGGATGAAGCGTCGTCTCACGCGGTCTGCACGTCCAGCACGAACGCTGGTCCAACTGAGGCGCCAGGTGGAAATGGCATGGCAAGCCGTTCCACAAGACTACATCCAGCATCTCTACGATCGTCTCCATGGGAGAATAGCAGCCTGCATTGCTGCGAAAGGTGGATATACACTGTACTAGTGCCGACATTGTGCATGCTCTGTTGCCTGTGTCTATGTGTCTGTGGTTCTGTCAGTGTGATCATGTGATGTATCTGACCCCAGGAATGTGTCAATAAAGTTTCCCCTTCCTGGGACAATGAATTCACGGTGTTCTTATTTCAATTTCCAGGAGTGTATATTTAGAGGTAGTTGCCATTCTTTGCACCAATCACAAATCCTGTCCAAATCATCTTGTATCCTCCTACAGTCACTCAACGACGACACCTTCTCGTACACCACAGCATCATCAGCAAACAGCCGCACATTGCTATCCACCCTACCCGAAAGATCATTTATGTAGATAGAAAACAACAGCGGACCTACCACACTTCCCTGGGGCACTCCAGACGATACCCTCACCTCTGATGAACACTCACCATCGAGGACAACGTACGGGGTTCTGTTACTTAAGAAGTCTTCGAGCCACTCACATACTTGGGAACCAATCCCATATGCTCGTACCTTAGTTAGGAGTCTGCCTTGGGCACCGAGTCAAACGCAAACACAAATAAATTCAAAAAGACTTCCTATCAGTTAAATTTGTGTTCATTTAAAGTCACTCTACGGTTCTACAATACCCTCCTGAAAATATAGAGGTGTCCGCACTCGGCTCCCCTACAGTTTGGCGCCAGAAGTGGTTCTTCAGCGACATCAATACGACACTGATGTCCAGGAGTGCTTGACGAGCCAGGAGATGACGTTGCAGCATCAGAAACAGCCATCTGACACCTCGAACAGCGATCACACGTCCCAGGTACGAGCGCAATGCGGCCCTTTTAGTTTTGCTGTTTCGTATGACCGGGATAGGACGTAGAGTTTGCATGCCATGTGGAAAGTGACTTTTGTCAAATATGAAGAGCCTATAGATCTGTCACAATTTAGACAGAATTTTAGGGAAATTTATTTGGTGCTCATGAGGCGTGAGAGCAGTAATTTAGCTGGTCACATGTACTAGAATGGTACCAGTAACATGCGCTGCTTGAAGGCCTGAGCAGACGTAATGATTAGTTAAGATTTTCCATATGAGCTTCGCTGCGAATATATCTGTTGAGCTTTTCCATCGATTTCAAAAGAGGAAGATTTTCCTACATGTTTGTCATGTGAGCGTAAAAGTTGTAACAAACTGCACAGTGGTGTTGGAAACACAATCAGCTAATACGAGTGATAGTGTAGCAGTTCTGATGGAGCAGGTATGGAAATTGTTAGAGAACTCAGTAGAAGTTGTATAATGACGAGTTGGGTACCCAGCTAGAAGCTTTGCAAACTTTTCAGCAGTCACATTCGGGTTTGGGTGAGGTTTAAGGCAGTAGAGAGGGTACCCTCCTCCACTGTAGATCCTTAGGCAGCTAACCTGACGACACTCTTCTCCAGCAAAACAACAGATGACGTAACAGGATTCATAAATTATGTTTTACCTACGGCCGAAGTGAGTAATTGGTGAGACGAAAAAAGTCAAGAGATGCCCATTCTACACATAATAGGTGAGGCTGAAACATACATCATGTATCATGAGACGCTTAGGGAAGCACTTACATTCCAAAAATTAGCAGGGCGTTTACAGCAGAGATACCATAAAAAGAACAGTTGTAGTAACTTCTCGAAAACCATTTTGTTGAATTTAATGAATGGCAATGCGCTGATAGTAGCGGCGTAGCAGTAGTAGTGGGACAACAGAGGCGTCACCCCACTCTCCATTGTTGCCAATTTATTCAAGATGGCGAATCCAAGATGGTGGCGATAGATATGGCAACATCACAATGAAATCATGGCGGGAAGTTCAAATTTTGGTGGGAAGAAAGGTCAACTGGGCTACCTCCAGTAACCTAACCCCCTCTCCCCCTTCCCCTCCCCTCTCCCAGAAAATTGTGGGAAGTTCAAATTCCATCAGGACAATGCAACACACCATGGCTACATCTCCACTAACCAAAGAAAATGGGAGGCAAAAAGGTCACTCTCGCTACCGCCACTAACCTAAGTCATCCGATTGCCACCTCTTCCTAGGAATTGCTGGGAAAAGGAGGCAGCCTGTGCTGCATAGCATGGACATAAGTCTTTATTTTCAGACTTTGTTTAAACCATTAGAGGTGAGGTAGTTCCGCCATCAAGAGTGTTCACCCTGAGGTCTGGAGTCCAACTGACCTAGTACACAATACTGCCACCAGGGCGCCATCACCCCTCCTCCCATGAGGTAACCCAACATGGCGATCTGGAGGGGAAAAATGGTAAGAAAAGGACTCAGCCTGTCTGGGCTGCTGGAGGGAGGAAGGAGTGTACTTTATTTACTTTGGAACAATTTATTTAGGGATGCATTTGACACAGTATATTTATTACACTGATACAAAATACCATGATGTGCTTGAGGTCACAAGTATACAGATCTGCAAACTACTTGTATATCATTCTGTACACTGATATACAAATATACAAACAACTCGTAAATTACCAAAATAATGCAGTACACAGCACACATATACATAAACTACTCATAGATCACCAAAATAATGCATGTGTAATGCTATGCAAACATGCTCACAACACCCAAACAGCCGAAAATAATGCAGTGCACAAACACTAATTGCACATAAAAGATGCTTTCAAACTATCATCAATTACCATATATCAGAGGCTCCAACGCATGCATCGGTGCTGTTGTCAGTCACCTCCACTGCCAAAGGCAGCCAGCAGGTGAAGGTCGTGTGTACAGTTAGAGCTGTTTGAGTGTTATACTGATGTCACCGAACTCCAATCTGCACACACACCGCCCACCATCCCCTGTCCATTGGACCGCACACGATGCTACTGCACATGCTCCCAGGAGTCGGGACCCACCGGTGGCCGCCGCGAAGTGACGACATGGCTGCTGAGCCATACACAGGTGTCCATTTGGGTCCTGCAAGCATGAGGCAGCGGCATCCCTTTCATACTTAACACCTGAGAAATTCCTGTCAAAATACCTGTTCACCTAGGCACTGTTGAAGGCACGATGACACATAACTGCAGTGCAGGTCCAGTGCTGAGAGAGATGTTTGCATAGCAGCTAAAAGGTACTAATTTTATACTGATGTTGCATGTCTGTGTAAATAACAGGCAAGTCCCCCCCTCTGGACGCACTATACAAATCTGTTCCAGAATAACATCGACTGCTTTCTCCCTAGCAATCCTAATGGGACAGCCCTTTTGTCACTGAATTAACTCATTAAACTGCTGCCACTGTGGGAGCAATGTCTGCCATTGTTTTCTGCAGACGAGACTTTCAGAAAAAAAAATTATTTTGTACAGATCGTCGTATTACACTGACAGTGAAACCCTGCAAAAGTGCCCTACATATCGTCAAATACAGAAAGACTCTTACTCAATTTCACTGCTCTGCCACTGAGGATGGGAGCTTGAATATTAGAGCCTGAAACCGTTTTCTGGTGGCGGTACTGTGTACTAGGTCAGTTGGACTCTGGACCTCGGGGTGAACACACCTCATGGAGGTACTACCTCTAATTGATTAAATAAAGACTGAAATTAAAGACCTATGCCTATCCAGCACAGGCTGACTGCTTTTCCTGCCAATTCCTAGGAAGAGGTGGCAGTAAGATGACTTAGGTTAGTGGAGGTAGCCAAAGTAAACTTTTTCCCACCATTTTCATAGGTTAGTGGAGGTAGCCATGGTGTTGCATTGTCCTGATGGAATTTGAACTTCCCGCCATTTTCTAAGGGAGGGAGGGATGGGGGGGTGAGGGGGTTTGGTTAGTGGAGGTAGCCCAATTGACCTTTCTTGCCACCAAAATTTGATCTTCCCGCCATGACGTCATTGCGACTTTGCCATATCTATCACTGCCACCTTGGATCCGCCATCTTGAATAAGTTTGGCAACAATGGAGAGTGGGGTGATGCCCCTGTTGTCCCACTACTAGCAGTTGGTCCGTTCAAAGAACAGCAATGTGCCAAAAGTTAATAACAATTTAACTTCTTATGATACATTTTGTTGAATTTAATGGACAGCAATTTGCCGATACCAGCTTAACAGCAGACCAAAAATTTGTGTGTGAGACTTGATTTGGATAGAGGACTGCTATAGAGTATTATAGCAGAAATGATAGATTGTAAATTAATAAAACACAGTCACAAACATAAATGTGCAAAATGACACTACTTTGAAAGTCTTTACTATTTCAAGAATGGTGTAATTAGTATAGAAAGTTTTACTAACGATTAATGATTTTCGGATATAAGGATATACACGAATTTATTGAGCACAAGAATGAGTTTTTTCTAATCACAAAATACTTCAGTCTATGACTACATAAGTTGATCAATAATCAGAGAATTAAAAAACATGAAGTAGATTCAGCTTTTGAAAAAACAATAAAAATTTACAACTGTTGTGGAATGGTAAGGCTCTTGAGAGATGATAGCTGGAAAGTTTATAAATATTCAAATCAAAATTTGTTTATTCCCAAAATTATTTGTTGTCTCTGAGAACATTCCAATTTTTGGAAATTTCAGGAGGATGGGGATGTGTAATATTTCTGGCTTTGCAGCCATCATATTCAGGTACAAAAAGCTCTTCTTAGAGCAATTGAGAAGGCAACAGTTGCAAGATGACATAATGTGGTGTGAAGTACCGATGACAGATGGTTTGTTAGGTACAGGTATCGTGAGAAAGACTACCTAAATTGTGGTCCTTCTCCGCAATTGGTTGCTGCATTCCAAAGTTACGCGCCAAAATGTAACCTTCTGTTATTAATATTAGACAAACTAAACAGCGTATTTACTTGCATGTCATATTTAAAGCATCTCTCAATAGCGTGCTATCATTCCATTATTCATAAGTATCAATAATCAGCAGAATAATAAACAAATGCTAAAAGACTACGCAGACGAAGCACTTCGGTGATCTTCGGATCGCGCCCAACTTGGATGGTGGGCAAAGTGGTTCGGCTGTAAGATCAGAGCTGGTTCGGCAGTAACGGAGGACATGCTGTCTGCCGCGGTCAGTGTTAGTCAAGTCTTTATCGGTAATCTATGGTTTGTTGATAGAGCTGGTTCGGCAGTGTCAGAAGACAGACATGTAGTCCGCCGCGGTCAGTGTTAGTTAAGACTTTATAATGGACATATAGTTGAGGACAATGCGATACTAATTACGGAAATATTCATTTTATTAATACACTCCTGGAAATTGAAATAAGAACACCGTGAATTCATTGTCCCAGGAAGGGGAAACTTTATTGACACATTCCTGGGGTCAGATACATCACATGATCACACTGACAGAACCACAGGCACATAGACACAGGCAACAGAGCATGCACAATGTCGGCACTAGTACAGTGTATATCCACCTTTCGCAGCAATGCAGGCTGCTATTCTCCCATGGAGACGATCGTAGAGATGCTGGATGTAGTCCTGTGGAACGGCTTGCCATGCCATTTCCACCTGGCGCCTCAGTTGGACCAGCGTTCGTGCTGGACGTGCAGACCGCGTGAGACGACGCTTCATCCAGTCCCAAACATGCTCAATGGGGGACAGATCCGGAGATCTTGCTGGCCAGGGTACTTGACTTACACCTTCTAGAGCACGTTGGGTGGCACGGGATACATGCGGACGTGCATTGTCCTGTTCGAACAGCAAGTTCCCTTGCCGGTCTAGGAATGGTAGAACGATGGGTTCGATGACGGTTTGGATGTACCGTGCACTATTCAGTGTCCCCTCGACGATCACCAGTGGTGTACGGCCAGTGTAGGAGATCGCTCCCCACACCATTATGCAGGGTGTTGGCCCTGTGTGCCTCGGTCGTATGCAGTCCTGATTGTGGCGCTCACCTGCACGGCGCCAAACACGCATACGACCATCATTGGCACCAAGGCAGAAGCGACTCTCATCGCTGAAGACGACACGTCTCCATTCGTCCCTCCATTCACGCCTGTCGCGACACCACTGGAGGCGGGCTGCACGATGTTGGGGCGTGAGCGGAAGACGGCCTAACGGTGTGCGGGACCGTAGCCCAGCTTCATGGAGACGGTTGCGAATGGTCCTCGCCGATACCCCAGGAGCAACAGTGTCCCTAATTTGCTGGGAAGTGGCGGTGCGGTCCCCTACGGCACTGCGTAGGATCCTACGGTCTTGGCGTGCATCCGCGCGTCGCTGCGGTCCGGTCCCAGGTCGACGGGCACGTGCACCTTCCGCCGACCACTGGCGACAACATCGATGTACTGTGGAGACCTCACGCCCCACGTGTTGAGCAATTCGGCGGTACGTCCACCCGGCCTCCCGCATGCCCACTATACGCCCTCGCTCAAAGTCCGTCAACTGCACATACGGTTCACGTCCACGCTGTCGCGGCATGCTACCAGTGTTAAAGACTGCGATGGAGCTCCGTATGCCACGGCAAACTGGCTGACACTGACGGCGGCGGTGCACAAATGCTGCGCAGCTAGCGCCATTCGACGGCCAACACCGCGGTTCCTGGTGTGTCCGCTGTGCCGTGCGTGTGATCATATGCTTGTACAGCCCTCTCGCAGTGTCCGGAGCAAGTATGGTGGCTCTGACACACCGGTGTCAATGTGTTTTTTTTCCATTTCCAGAAGTGTATGTTGAAGAATAGAAATTATTTATGTCTCTAAAGTGGAATACACTTGTGCAGCTTCTCGTGTTCTGCCAACAAAAAGCGAGGGGCATCGCGTTTAAACAAATAACAGTTCCTCGCTAAAAATTTCTTACAGCCTCAAGATTACGGATTCACGACCAACGTGGACAGGGGACAACAACTATAGAAGACTGCAGGTTGGTGAATAGTTATTAGAGCTCTAACACACTCACGAATAACAGACCACTCGAATCAGTAACACAGGAAGAAAGACAGAGGACAATGAGAATCCACTAATAAGTTACTTTTACAGCAAATATTAACACAAATAAACTTTAAAATTAGTAACTTTATAAAATATTGACGAGCAATTTCCACAACTGCCCAGCAAACGCGAGCACGCAACGCGACGTGACGTGGACTCGACTAATGTCTGAGGTACTGCTGGAGGGAACTGACACAATGAGACCTACAGGACTGTCTGTAAGTCTGTAAGAGTACGAGAACAGCACGTTGCGAGGCATCCCAGATACGCTCAATAATGTTCATGTCTAGCGAGTTTGGTGGCCAGGGGAAGTGTTTAAACTCAGAGGAGTGTTCTGGAGCCACTCTGTAGCGATTCTGGACGTGTGGGGTGTCGCATTGTCCTCCTGGAATCGCCCAAGTTCGTGGGAATGCACAATAGACATGAATGAATGCAGGTGATCAGACAGGATGCTTACATACGTGTCACCTGTCAGAGTCGCATCTAGACGTATCAGGGGTCCCATATCACTCCAACTGCACACGCCCCACACCAATACAGAGACTCCATCGGCTTGAATAGTCCCCTGCTGACATGCATAGTCCATGGATTCATGAGGTTGTCTCCATACCCATACACGTCCATCCGCTCGATACAATTTGAAACGAGACTCGTCCGACCAGGCAACTTGTTTTCAGTCATCAAAAATCCAATGTCGGTGTTGACAGGCCCAAACGAGGCGCAAAGCTTTGTGTCGTGCAGTCATCAATGGTACACGAGTGGGTCTTCGGCTCCGACAGCCCATATCGATGATGTTTCATCGAATGGTTCGCACGCTGACACTTGTTGAAGGCCCTGCATTGAAATCTGCAGCAATTTGCGGTAGGGTTGCAATTCCGCCACGTCGAACGATTCAGTCGTCGTTGGTCTCGTTCCTGCGTGATCTTTTTCCGGCCGCAACGATCTCTGATTCCTGATATTCACGGTACACTCGTGAAATGGTCATACGCCAAAATCCCCAATCGTAGAGATGCTGTCTCCCATCGCTCGTGCGCCGACTATGACACCACGTTCAGGCTCACTTAAATCTTGATAACTTGCCATTTTTGCAGCAGTAATCGATCTAGCAACTGCGCCAGACACTTGTCTTATGTAGGCATTGCCGACCGCAGCGCCGTATTCTGCCTGTTTACATCTCTCTGTATTTGAATACGTATGCCTATACCCGTTTCTTTGGCGCTTCAGTGTATGTATACAACTGGGATAGGTTGTTTTGTAAATAACAATAAAGAAGTATGGTAACGAATTTTTTCATTTATTCAGTTCTCACAGATATAATTTTATTCTTGAAACACAATTTGATTCTTGAGGTACAGTTTCGTTGTAATATTCAACGCCTAGATACTTTTTTTTTTACTCAGTAACAAAAAAAAATTCACTGGTTGAAACATTTACTGTTTTCAGATATACGAATCTACGTTAAAAATTAATGTGGAGATACTTTAATTCTTACACTACAGCAGTCCTAGTAGTAGCAATTACATGGTTGTAATACAACAGTTCTGATGGACTGTGAACTATGTGTATAATTACATCTGCACTTGGACGGCTAGCAGCAGGTGAAATTTAAAAAAGAATTCTATTTATATGATGTGGACGGGGGTATATGCATATTTCTGACATATATTTATTTTTGTCGACGAACGTGGTGGAGTGATATTTTTTTTACAAGTGCTCTTTTTGTTCACACTGTACGCAGTACACATTCCTCACACAGATGGTATGCATAAATAAATAAATATTTGCACGACACGACCCACACACGAACAAACACACCCACAGACAATATCTTACATTATAATAAAAGGGTCATATTGCTGTGTAACATCTACACCCCGTCCCATTGTATTCCTCTCACTCAATCAGATCCCGCCGTTGGAGGTTCGAGTCCTCCATTGGGCATCGGCGTGTGTGTTCTCCTTATGGCAACTTAGTTTAAGTTAGGTTAAGTAGTGTTTAAGCCTAGGGACCGATGACCTCAGCAGTTTGGTCGCATACGAACTTACCACCACCACTACCATCACTCGATCTCAATCTCCTACCCCCTCTCTTTGAACAAATGAATAGCGTGATTACAGGAGAGTTTCAGTCCTGTCATCACAAATGACACTTTTATCATCATGAGGCGACAGGCCAACTTTAGACTGCAGGACAGTGTACCCCCCCCCCCCCCCTTGTGTCCCCTCGATTGAATACTACTTAGTTTGACGCACCACATGCCGCTGCTGCGTCTAGTTCCAACTACCCTACCGCGTTCAGAGTCTTTTAATTACCACTGTGCGGCTGTAAACCTTTTACGTATCACCTAAGTACATAAGACACCTCTACCAGTGCACTGACCTTGTATACCTTGTGTACGCGATACTATAGCCATCTGTATACGTGAATATCGTTATTCCATATTTTGTGACAGTGAAAGTGCTGCAAACGAAAAATCTAACACATTTGTGTAGTAAAAAGCTAATAATGATGTAAGAAACAATAAAGCGTCAGAAACTTCTGTCTATTACACTCTGAAAACGCAGTGTTGACCTATATAACTTGTACAAGAGACAACCAGCACGTTCTTCTGTTAGGAACGGTTTTTTGTTTGAGGGATTTAAATCTACATCGATACTCTGCAAATCACATTTAAGTGCCTGACAGAGGGTTTATCGAACCACCTTCACAATTCCCTGTTCTTCCAATCTCGTCTAAGCGCGGAAAGAATGAACACCTATATCTTTCCGTACGAGCTCTGATTTCCTTATTTTATCGTGGTGATCGTTCCTCCCTATGTACGTCGGTGTCAACAAAATAGTTTCACATTCGGTGGAGAAAGTTGGTGATTGGAATTTCGTGAGAAGATTCCGTCGCAACGAAAAACGCCTTTCTTTTAATGATTTCCAGCCCAAATCCTGTATCCTTTCTATGACACTCTCTCCCATATTTCGCGATAATACAAAGCGTGCTGCCTTTCTTTGAACTTTTTCGATGTACTCCGTCAGTCTTATCTGGTAAGGACCCCACACGGCGCAGCAGTATTCTGAAAGAGGACGGACAAGCAAGCGTAGTGTAGGCAGTCTCCTTAGTCGGTCTGTTACTTTTTCTAAGTGTCCTGTCAATAAAACGCATTCTTTGGTTAGCCTTCCCCACAACATTGTGTGTTCCTTCCAATTTAAGTTGTTCGTATTTGTAATACCTAGGTATTTAGTTGAATTTACGGCTTTTAGATTTGACTGATTTATCGTGTAACCCCTTTTAGCACTCATATGGATGACCTCACACTTTCCGTTATTTAGGGTGAACTGCCACTTTTCGCACGATTCAGATATCTTTTCTAAATAGTTTTGCAGTTTTTTTTATCTTCTGATGACTTTGTTAGTCGATAAACGACAGCGTCATCTGCAAACAACCGAAGACTGCTGTTCAGATTGTCTCCAAAATCCTTTATATAGATAAGGAACAGCAAAGGGCCTATAACACCACCTTGGGGAACGCCAGAAATCATTTCTGTTTTGCGCGATGACTTTCCGTCAATTACTACGAACTGTGACCTCTCAGACTGGAAATCACAAATCCAGTCACATAACTGTTCCATATGCGCCGAGCGGTCTAAGGCGCTGCAGTCATACACTGCGGCTGATCTCGGCGGAGGTTCGAGTCCTCCCTCCGGCATGGACGTGTGTGTTTGTCCTTAGGATAATTTAGGTTAAGTAGTTTGTAAGCTAAGGGACTGATGACCTTAGCAGTTAAGTCGCATAAGATTTCACACACATCTGATATTCCAAATGTGCGCAATTTCGCTAAGAGCCGCTTGTGTGGTACATTGTGAAAATCCTTCCGGAAATCCAGAAATACGGAATCAATCTGAAATCCCTTGTCAATAGCACTCAATACTTCATGTGAATAAATAGCTAGTTGTGTTTCACAGGAACGATGTTTCCTAAACCCATGTTGTCAATGGACCACTTTCTTCGAGGTAATTCATAATGTTCGAACACAATATGTGTTCCAAACTCCTGCTGCATGTCGACGTTAACGATATGGTCCTGTAATTTAGTGGATTACTCCTACTACCTTTCTTGAATGTTGGTGTGGCCTGCGCAACTTTCCAGGCTTTGGGTACGGATCTTTCGTCGAGCGAACGGTTGTATATCACTGATAAGTATTGAGCTAATGCTACGGTAGATTACAGTTAAAAGAGACGCTAACTCAATCGCAAATTGTGTTTAGAATCTGATAGGGATAGGGATTCCACCTGGAACTGGAGCTTTGTTCAATGGGGTTGGGTTGTTTCGGGGGGGGGGGGGGGGTCATCGGTCTCATCGGATTAGGGAAGGATGGCGAAGGAAGTGGGCCGTGCCCTTCCCAAGGAACCATCCCGGCATTTGCCTGGAGCGATTTAGTGAAATCACGGAAAACCTAACTCAGGATGGCCGGACGCGTCTGTTCAATGATCGATGTTGGTGACACGTGATAGGATCTACAAGCGTGAGCTGTTCAGTATGTCCCGGTCTCCCTTGCAGAGGAGCTGTCAGGACGACAGAGGGGCTGGCGCGGGCAGAGAGGCGGCACTCGGGGGCGGACAGGTTCCCACGCGGTCAGCAGCAGCGGAGGCGGCGGAGGCGACGGCGGCTGCCGGCCAGATAAGCGATCGCGGCTGTGTGTGCGCGGAGCGCCGCGCCAGCCACGGCCGCCCCCTCGTCGGCAGGTTGTTAGGCGCGCATAGATTGATCTGCCCGGCGCCCGGACACGATAATTTTATAAAGAGCTCTCGGCGCGATTTAACACGCCACTCAGCCGCGGTGTCGCCGCCGGCGCCTGTGTTTTTTTTTTCCTTTTTTATTATTATTAAAGCGCAGGCACCGGCAGCGCCTCGCGACCTGCCGCTTCAAATACGTCCGACCGCGCATCCGGGCCAGCACACGGTCGCAGCGGATTCTCGCCGGCGCGGCGCCGCTCAACCGACTGCTTTACCTCCATCGTCACCGTTTTACTAGGAGGTGCATTCAAGTTCTGAGGGCTCCGATTTTTTTTCTCCGGTCTGCAAAGAGATAGAAACATGCGCATTGTTTCAAAATGAGGCCGCGTTCATTGTCAATACGTCCCAGAGATGACAGCACTGTACGGCAGATGGAATTTTACCGCCAGCGGCGAGAATGAGAACTGTTTTAAATACTTAAAATGGCGACGTTTTCCTTACTTGAACAGCGTGCAATCATTCGTTTTCTCAATTTGCGTGGTGTGAAACCAATTGAAATTCATCGACAGTTGAAGGAGACATGTGGTGATGGAGTTATGGATGTGTCGAAAGTGCGTTCGTGGTTGCGACAGTTTAATGAAGGCAGAACATCGTGTGACAACAAACCGAAACAACCTTGGGCTCGCACAAGCCGGTCTGACGACACGATCGAGAAAGTGGAGAGAATTGTTTTGGGGGATCGCCGAATGACTGTTGAACAGATCGCCTCCAGAGTTGGCGTTTCTGTGGGTTCTGTGCACACAATCCTGCATGACGACCTGAAAATGCGAAAGTGTCATCCAGGTGGGTGCCACGAATGCTGACGGACGATCACATGGCTGCCCATGTGGCATGTTGCCGAGCAATGTTGACGCGCAACGACAGCATGAATGGGACTTCCTTTTCGTCGGTTGTGACAATGGATGAGACGTGGATACCATTTTTCAATCCAGAAACAAAGCGCCAGTCAGCTCAATGGAAGCACACAGATTCACCGCCACCAAAAAAATTTCGGGTAACCGCCAGTGCTGAAAAAATGATGGTGTCCATGTTCTGGGACAGCGAGGGCGTAATCCTTACCCATTGCGTTCCAAAGGGCACTACAGTAACAGGTGCATGCTACGAAAATGTTTTGAAGAACAAATTCCTTCCTGCACTGCAACAAAAACGTCTGGGAAGGGATGCGCGTGTGCTGTTTCACCAAGACAACGCACCCGCACATCGAGCTAACGTTACGCAACAATTTCTTCGTGATAACAACTTTGAAGTGATTCCTCATGCTCCCTACTCACCTGACCTGGCTCTTAGTGACTTTTGGCTTTTTCCAACAATGAAAGCCGTGCTGCTATTGCCTCAGCGATTTTCCAGTGGTCAAAACAGACCCCTAAAGAAGCCTTTGCCGCTGCCATGGAATCATGGCGTCAGCGTTGCGAAAAATGTGTACGTCTGCAGGGCGATTACGTCGAGAAGCAACGCCAGTTTCATCGATTTTGGGTGAGTAGTTAATTAGAAAAAAATCGTAGGCCTTAGAACTTGAATGCACCTCGTACTGTGCAATCCTTTCACACCTTCATCGAAAGCGAAATGAATATTCATAACTCTCGAACTGTTTCTTTAACAATTCATGACTGCAAAATACTGACACGCACTGTTTACAGACGAATGTAAAATCCGACGCAAGTGGACATCAGGGATCAACGATTTCGGGCACCTCGATGTAATGCGTATTCGACCAATACACAAAGAGACGCGGACTCGCCTCTACAGTAGCAGGCGTGGAGTATTGTTTTCTCAGTATATATATTGGCCACGACATTTTGGTAGATGATTGTTGCAGTGTCTGTGTGTTTATGGGGTGCATTTTTTCGTATGACTTGTCAAGCCAATGGCAGCACGGCATCTCTTGCCGCAATTGTCACAAGTGTATCTGGCTGCTGAGGCAGGAGCAGTGGTAGCACTGCGAAGCTTTTTCTGCCTTAATCTGTCTAACAAGCCTTCATCATGCTTCGACATTCCAGATGATATATCATCACGCCACTCTGGTCTCATGCTAGCCCGTGCCTCCCATCTGTTTGTGTCGATCCCAAAGCTCTCTATATCTCGTTTACAGGAGTCCTTAAACCTCAACACAGGACGTCCAACAGGTCTTTTGGCTATAGAGATCTCTCCAAGCATCACATCACGTCGTAATCTGTCAGGATCCATACGGTGGACGTGTCCCAGCCAGCGGAGTCGTCTCTGCTTCAAGATAGCTGAAATACTGTTGCAGTTAGTTTTAGGTAAATAGCACTGCTTCGTTGGTCACTCGGTCCTTCCACGTTACTCCGAGGATGGATCTCAGGCACCGCATGTGGAAAGCATTAAGGTGACATTCTTGTTTGGCATAGGTAGTCCATGTTTCCGATGCATACAAAAGGATGCTGAGGACGTAAGTTTGATACACAAGAATTTTGGTGGTCAAAGAGAGTTTGTTGTTTTTCCAAACATGTGTAGAGTGTTTGCCAAAAGTTGTCGCAGCTCTTCCAATGCGAGCATCAATTTCCTTGTCAACAGACATGTTTGATTCTATAGTAGATCCAAGATAACAGAAGTTATCTACGACTTGCAGAGTAGTGCCATCTAGTGTGATATTCGGCTTTATGTTAGCACCCTGAACCATAATTACGGTCTTACTGCTGTTTACATTCATCGAGAATAGGTGGCATGCGTGACTAAATCTTGATACTAGCTCTTGCAGCTCTTCTGCGGAGTTCGCAACAATTGCAGCATCATCAACATACAGGAGTTCATGAGTGACTATCTCGTAGCGCTTTGTCTTACTCTTCAGAAGACTGACATTGAAAAGCCTTCCATCTTCCCTAGTATGCAAATGTACTCCAACATTGCAATTCTCGAAAGCCACTTGTAGCAGACCCGAGAGGAAAATTCCAAAAAGTGTAGGTACCAACACACAGCCTTGTCTTACGCCACAGTTCATACTGAATGGTTTAGATGTACTGCCATCGAAGATTACAGAGCCACGCATATTGTCGTGAAACGATCTTATTAAAGACAGCAAAGTTGGGGGACATCCAATTTTTCCAATATGCTGTAGACTCCCTCCCTATTGACGATGTCAAAGGCTTTGTTGAGGTCAACAAAAGCCACATATAATGGCACTCTGTGTTCGCGGAACTTCTCTTGTAGTTGGTGCAAGGTGAATATCATGTCACTTGTGGATCTGCCAGTTCGAAATCCACACTGTGCCCCAGGGTAGATCCGAGCAGCCAAGGTTTCCAGTCTCTTCAGGATTATCCTTGCATACGCCTTTCCAGCAATGCTCAAGAGATATATTCCACTATAGTTGTTATAATTACCTCTGTCGCCTTTTCCCTTATATATTGTTACTATATTTGCATCTCGCATGTCTTGAGGTACTGTGCCTTCTTCCCAGCACTGCAGTAGGATTTGATACAATATCGGCAAAACGCAGTCAAGTTTGATGATTTCTGCTGGTAAGTTATCACGCCCTGTACTCTTGCCTAGCTTTAGACTTTTAAGTGCGAGTTTTAATTCGTCAACAGTGGGAGGATCATCAAGCTCAGACATAACAGGGTAAGTTGGTAAAGTACCCAAAGCTTCTGAAGAAATGTTGACCTCTTCTGAGTATAGTTTAGCATAGTGCTGTACCCATCTATCTAGCTGCTCGTTTTTATTGTTAATTGGGTCTCCATTTAGATCTTTTATTGCAGCGAACTTCCTGCTTGTTGGTCCAATGGCCTTTATGATGCCTTGATACATGCCACTATAATCTCCTTTGTCTCGGCAGATCTGAATAGTTTTGCAAAGGTTGGTCCAATATCTATTTGCACAATGGCGAGAAACTCGTTTCAGATCTGCTTTGCAGGCCTTGTATTCAGCTAATGCTCGTTGGTCTTTAGGATTATTCATAACCTGCATATGAGCAGTAAGTTTCTTGTCTATATATGGACGCAACACACTTTCACATTCAGTAAACCAGTCACTTTGAATCCTACCCAGGTTTCCTAATGTTCCGATAGCTGTCTGCATAATATTTTCTTTAGCTAGATGCCACATATTTTCGGCGCTCTGTGCAGTTATAAATTGCTCAGGATTCAGTTTCATCTCAATTTCTTCACTGAACTTTTTGTATAGCGCATCATCTTGAATGGCTTTGGTGTTGATCTTCACTCTTCGACAAACACTCTCAGCTGAGTGAATATTCTTTGGTGTGAACCGTGTTTTGCTCATAATTAAAGAGTGATCAGTATCACAGTCAGCACTGTGATTTGTGCGGGAATTAAGGACATGACGTAAGTCGCTTCTTCTGGTTATAATGAAGTCGAGCTGATGCCAATGGCCTGAACGTGGGTGTTTCCATGTTGCTCTGTGCACGTCTCTGTTCTGAAAGTAAGTGTTAGTGATGCAGAGAGAAAGAGAGGTGCAAAGTTCCAGCAGTCGCTGACCGTTCTCATTCATATTTCCAATGCCGTATGGGTCAATGCAATCGGTCCAGTTATTCCGTTTATTCCCAACCCTGGCATTAATGCCTCCCAGTAACATGAGTTTATCTGATCCACGAACATTCTCCAGACATTTCCGCAGGTCTTCATAGAACATGCCTTTGACTTCACGTGGCGCTTTCACAGTGGGAGCATACGCAGAGATTAATGTGACGGGGCCTGCTGTTGTCTTTAATCTCAAAGTTGTTAATCGTTCAGACACAGATTTTGGTTGTTCGCAGCAGCTGAGAAAACTGTTTCGCACTGCAAAGCCAACTCCGTATTCACTTCTCCAATTTCTCTCCCTTTCCAGAAAAAGGTGTAATTATCTTCAAGCAGGCTGCCTTCCCCAGAGAGACGAGTTTCCTGTAATACAGCCACATCAACGTAAAGACGCAGGAGTCAATTATGGCTGTTTTTTGACTATAGGGGCAGCATCTGTAGGAGTGTCATATCCGGGTAACATAGTTCTGACATTCCAGGTGGCAAATCGTGTTGCTGAATAGTTGGTTTTGCTCATATGAGCTACTTTATTGTTCCCAGAATGAGATTTTCACTCTGCAGCGGAGTGTGCGCTGATATGAAACTTCCTGGCAGATTAAAACTGTGTGCCCGACCGAGACTCGAACTCGGGAACTTTGCCTTCATAACAGCGCACACTCCGCTGCAGAGTGAAAATCTCATTCTGGAAACATCCCCCAGGCCGTGGCTAAGCCATGTCTCCGCTATATCCTTTCTTTCACGAGTGCTAGTTCTGTAAGGTTCGCAGGAGAGCTTCTGTAAAGTTTGGAAGGCAGGAGACGAGATACTGGCAGAAGTAAAGCTGAGAGTACCGGGCGTGAGTCGTGCTTCGGTAGCTCAGATGGTAGAGCACTTGCCCGCGAAAGGCAAAGTTCCCGAGTTCGAGTCTCGGTCGGGCACACAGTTTTAATCTGCCAGGAAGTTTCATATCAGCGCACACTCCGCTGCAGAGTGAAAATCTCATTCTGGAAACATCCCCCAGGCTGTGGCTAAGCCATGTATCCGCTATATACTTTATTGTTGTTTTTTCCAGGTGCCTCAGTAACCCACCTTGTATGAAGCACTGCGAGATGCTTGCTGCTCCATACACCCATAGAAGCGCACGGTGGGGGACGGACTGGTACCTTACTGGCTGGGGGCTACCCACCTTGAGGCGGGCGGTAACCAGTCAGTTAGCCGCAAGGGGCTATCCCACCGACGAGTCACCCCTGGCGACCGCACTCACGTACCTCAGCGCAAGGCTTAAAACCGGTAACTGCGACTCCCCGTGTTGTTACCCGCACCTTTGCAGGTGCAGGCGGAGTGTCCTCTCCACAGGCACTGTATCGTCTGGGTCTTATTTAAAAGCCACGAATTTGCCCAGCGTTCATAGCTTTCTCTCGACTCAAACAACTATTTCCTCAGGAGTGATGGGTCACTACGTGCGGAGTTGAGTGGGTTGCAGGAGTTGCCGACTTGTTCAGGTTGAACCCTACTGTCGCCTACGGTACTCAAGATCCGTTGCCCCATCCGCCAAACATATGCACCGTACCGGAGATCTGAGATCTCCTCCTCCGCCGCAGCTGCCGTTGGGGACTTCACCTGTAACCTTGGGCTAGAGTCCTGCATCAAACCCCGCAGAACTGGGGTGAGAGAGATAAGAAACTGAAAGACACCTCAGGCCTCGAAACCTAATACCATTGGGGTCGAAAAACAAGAGTTGGCCAAGGGAGGTCGACAGGAAAGAAAACAGGATGGGTCTGACACAAGTAAGTGGAAGCTCGGGGCCCCACGGACGCCACCCGCGAACTTCTAGATGAAGTCCCCTTGTGGAGTTTTCTCAGTAGAGAAGCAGTAACAGTCACACACTTTACATTCTTTTCAGTTTCATAATTGTGTGTATAATCTGCTGTTATTACCTATTACTGTCACAATGACAGGACTATAGACCTAAATCTCTAACATCGATCAGTTGTAGAATTTTGGAACACGTATTATGTTCGAGTATAATGGCTTTTCTGGAGACTAGAAATCTGCTCTGTAGGAATCAGCATGGGTTTCGAAAAAGACTATCGTATGAAACCCAGCTCCACGAGACTCAGAGGGGGTTCCCAGGTAGATGCTGTGTTTCTTGACTTCCGCAAGGCGTTTGATACAGTTCCAAGCAGTCGTTTAATGAACAAAGTAAGAGCATATGGACTATCAGACCAACTGTGTAATTGGATTGAAGAGTTCCTAGGTAACAGAACGCAGCATGTCATTCTCAATGGAGAGAAGTCTTTCGAAGTAAGAGTGATTTCACGTGTGCCGCAGGGGAGTGTCGTAGGACCGTTGCTATTCACAATATATATAAATGACCTTGTGGATTACATCGTAAGTTCACTGAGGCTTTTTGCGGATGATGCTGTAGTACATCGAGAGGTTGTAACAATGGAAAATTGTACTTAAATGCAAGAGAATCTGCAACGAATTGCGCGTGGTGCAGGGAATGGCAATTGAATCTCACTGTACACAAGTGTAATGAGCTGCGAATAGATAAAAAGAAAAATCCTTTATCACTTAGCTACAGTATAGCAGGTCAGCAACTGGAAGCAGTTAATTCCATAAATTATCTGGGAGTAGGCATTAGGAGTGATTTAAAATGGAATGACCATATAAAATGAATCGTCGGTAAAGCAGATGCCACACTGAGATTCACTGGAAGAATCCTAAGGAAATGGAATCCGAAAACAAAGGAAGTACGTTCCAGTACACTTGTTCGCCCACTGCTTGAATACTGCTCACTGGTGTGGGATCCGTACCAGATAGGGTTGATAGAAGAGACGGAGAAGATCCAACGGCGAACAGCGCGCTTCGTTACAGGAGCATTTAGTAACCGCGAAAGCGTTACGGAGACGATAGATAAACTCCAGTGGAAGACTCTGCAAGAGAGACGCTCAGTAGCTCGGTACGGGCTTTTGTTGAAGTTTCGAGAACATACCTTCATCGAGGAATCAAGTAGTATATCCGCCCGGGTTCCCGGGTTCGATTCCCAGCGGGGTCAGGGATTTTCTCTGCCTCGTGGTGACTGGGTGTTGTGTGATGTCCTTAGGTTAGTTTGGTTTAAGTACAGGGTTATTACAAATGACTGAAGCGATTTCACAGCTCTACAACAACTTTATTATTTGAGATATTTTCACAATGCTTTGCACACACATACAAAAACTCAAAAAGTTTTTTTAGGCATTCACAAATGTTCGATATGTGCCCCTTTAGTGATTCGGCAGACATCAAGCCGATAATCAAGTTCCTCCCACACTCGGCGCAGCATGTACCCATCAATGAGTTCGAAAGCATCGTTGATGCGAGCTCGCAGTTCTGGCACGTTTCTTGGTAGAGGAGGTTTAAACACTGAATCTTTCACATAACCCCACAGAAAGAAATCAAATGGGGTTAAGTCGAGAGAGCGTGGAGGCCATGACATGAATTGCTGATCACGATTTCCACCACGACCGATCCATCGGTTTTCCAATCTCCTGTTTAAGAAATGCCTTTTCCGTAAGATTTTCCAAACCGTCGGCTGTGATACGTTTAGCTCCCTGCTTGCTTTATTCGTCGACTTCCGCGGGCTACGCGTGAAACTTGCCCGCACGCGTTCAACCGTTTCTTCGCTCACTGCAGGCCCACCCGTTGATTTCCCCTTACAGAGGCATCTAGAAGCTTTAAACTGCGCATACCATCGCCGAATGGAGTTAGCAGTTGGTGGATCTTTGTTGAACTTCGTCCTGAAGTGTCGTTGCACTGTTATGACTGACTGATGTGAGTGCATTTCAAGCACGACATACGCTTTCTCGGCTCCTGTCGCCATTTTGTCTCACTGCGCTCTCGAGCGCTCTGGCGGCAGAAACCTGAAGTGCGGCTTCAGCCGAACATAACTTTATGAGTTTTTCTACGTATCTGTAGTGTGTCGTGACCATATGTCAATGAATGGAGCTACAGTGAATTTATGAAATCGCTTCAATCATTTGTAATAGCCCTGTATTTCTAAGTTCTAGGGGACTGATGACCATAGATGTTACGTCCCATAGTGCTCAGAGCCAAGCAGTATATTGCTCCCTCTTACGTATATCTCGCGAAGAGATCATGAGGATAAAATCAGAGAGATTAGAGCCCACACAGAAGCATACCGACAATCTTTCTTTCCTCGAACAATACGAGACTGGAACAGAAGGGAGAACCGATAGAGGTACTCAAGGTACCCTCCGCCACACATCGTCAGGTGGCTTGCGGAGTGTAGATGTAGATGTAGTAAATTGTCATTAGTTGTACCTCGATTGGGCCAATAGTGTTGTGTACTGGCGGCGTTCATTATATAGACATGTAATAAAGCTAATGCCGACAATCCATCGTAAGGAAGCAAAACGTAAGCTTCAAATAAAATTATATTTGCATTGTTTATATAACAACAGCAGATTCCTACCATGTCCGTTATTATCGTTGAAGTCCTATTGGTTGAATACAAGACGAGCTGTACTGACGTCAACTTTTTAATTTTAAATACATTTGCGTCTTGTTTGCTTAAAATGTTATTAAAACATGCATATTTTATGTAAGTTATACAGCCAGCTGCTAAAGCAATCGAGCGATCTTCGCCTCAAGCAACGTGTCAGAACCTAGTGGCTGTCCCCATTCGGCTACAGTACCGGCCACACATTTGTATGCTACGTATATACCGAGTGTTGAGTTCTTTGAATATTGCTACCGGCGTCAGTTGCCATACTGTTCAGATGCACTACGTTACAGCAACATATATATGCCGATTTCTGTTACGAGATGATGTTATTACTGACTGTGTCAGTTACTAAGTCTTAACTGCTTAACGTCTTTGGTAGGACGATACCTTTTACGTTTCGTCATTTTAGTTGAGAGATCCTTATGCAAGTATTGTTCTTTTATTTTCACTGCCTCTTCTCGATACTAATGCATATTTCCAGTTTTATGACCATCGTTCAGCTACACTGTTCACGAACGATAAATTACCTATATCATGGGTGGATGTTTCCATTTTAAGAAAGATTTTAACGATGTATGAAGCCTTAGTGGCACCAACACCAATCAAGAATTTTTGTGGTTTGTATTCTGTAATTAATTCGTGTCTATACTCTTCAACTCTGCTACAATACTATGTCCAGTTTTTTGAGCTGTTATACGTTACTTAGAGAGAAAAAAGTCTGTTTTATATCTTAGATCTGAAGATGGCTAGATTGCTAGCCGAAACTAGTAATCCATTCAAATAAAGAAGATTCATGTGTGATCTTGACTTCATTGATTTTCAATCCCTGACATAAATCACAAAAAGGAAAGCTTACGACAGATTGCGTACCTCCTGGCTGACAATGTCAACAAACTGGAAACAATTAGGAACACTCCAGACTGCTCAAGTTGACTGCCGGTGATGATGAAATCTCATAAAGCGTTCGAGGTATAGTGCTGGAAACGCCTGCTTAATATAAAATGGAGTGTTGGAACCAGCTAAGAGGAAGTGAGATTTCAAAGAACTGGCCAAGAAAATACAGTAAGGAAAACAGTTATCAAAAGTGGCCATACTTGTCAAAGGGCGTCACCATTGGTGTTCGTTTGTAGAAAACAGGTTTATTTTCTGTAGTCGACGGCCGTTTTTATCTTTTCAAACTGATTAGTTTAGGGCAGTTTGAGCATCTCCAGACCATTTCTCTTAGCTACAGAGTAACTTGTCTTAACGGAACTAAGTTTCACTGTCGTATTCTCGTGCATACCTTGTGAGACTATCACTCCTGGAAGAGCCCGCAGCTTGTGGTATAGTGGTTAGTGTTGCTGCCTCTGGATCATGGGATCCCAGGTTCGATTCCCGGCCGGGTTGGGGATTTTCTCTGTCTGGGGACTTTGTGTTTGTGTAGTCCTCATCATTTCATCATCATCATTCGTGACAGTAGCTAGATTGGACTGTGTAAAACATTGGTACTTTATACGGGCGCTGAAGACCGCGTAGTTGAGCGCCCCACAAACCAAACATCATAATCAACTCCTGGAAGAAAAGAAGTTTCACACTATCTGAGCGAAAGTACGCACTACCCTACATACACGTCACGAGAGATGAGCCCGCCAGTATAAAAGAAGGCGGGGAGTGTGGTGTTGTCAGTACAGAAGGAGTACAGCAAAAAGGGCTCGGTTAGAAGGTCTCAGGGACTTCTGTAGTGTCGCAGAATAGTAAAGAGTTGGGAACGTGGACTCGGGGAAGGTCGTTGATATCACCAAGCTCAGCCAGCCTGTGTTAACGTGGGCCACATTGTACTCGGCAGGAATAAAAGTGTCATGAATTAATAATGTTTCTTTGGCGTTTCTGATGCGTCCATAGTCATTTCCTAGCACCCTGTTAACTGTAGAGGTCACCGCTCAGCTTCCAGTCCACCGTAGGCGACCGGGACCACCGGGGCACCTACACTTCTAATGTGGAGTAGTCACTGGAAGTGACCTGAGTAATAAATTCATTGGGAACATTTCAGGCCCCTGTGAAACTACGCAAGTCGACTGTTGGTGATTTGATTATGAAAAGGAAAGGCTAAACCAAGCTAAACCAAGACCAGCCAGACGGCTGGCGGCCACCGACCGTCTAGCAAAAAAAAAAATGGTTCAAATGGCTCTGAGCACTATGGGACTTAACATCTGTGGTCATCAGTCCCCTAGAACTTAGAACTACTTCAACCTAACTAACCTAAGGATGTCACACACATCCATGCCCGAGGCAGGATTCGAACCTGTGACCATAGCGGTCACGCGGTTCGAGACTGAAGCGCCTAGAACCGCACGGCCACACCGGCCGGCGACCATCTAGCATTGCGGAGTGTGACTGTAAGAAATCGCGTGAAATTACGTTTCCGTAGCCAGTGTTAAGCGAAAGTTTAGACAGTGGAAAGTGTGACGTCACTGTGCAGTGGACGAGTCGCAACCATTCATTTGGAGGGTGAATGACCCCATACCCTGTGACATTCCGATGGAAGAGTTTGGATTTAACGAATGCCTGGAGAATATTACTTACCATCGTGGCAACAGAGTAGGTAGCGATACGATACGGTTCCGTTTGTGCATGGTTAGGCACTGGTCCCCTTATTGCACTTCAGAAAACAGGGTGTCCTATAAGTCTAACGGACTTACACCAAAAAAAAGGAAAAAATATCTAGTAAAAATTCGATATAAAATCCATACCTAAAAGTCTATTAGCACTTGTTCATCTTTGATACTATGAAACAGATCTCTTCTACTGCAAGGACTTTGGTTTCCATATTTAGGGAGGAGGGGGCATAGACCAGACCAATGAATTGCTATAATAATTATAAAAGGTGGCAATTTTATTTATGCACTGTCTTTTAAATAGATATGATGGTATCTGATACTCAAGTACTAATGCAAAGAAACGTAATGATGCTAAAATGCTTTAAATTCTTGCTATGATTTAATCTTTAAAATTTAATAATTCTCTTCCTGTTAATATTTTATTAATTAACTTACGTCATTCAGATTTCGTAATGCTGACGACGTTAAAATTTGTTGTTCAGTCCCTGTTTTGTTTTCTTTCAATTGTTGCAAGCCAGCGATGGTGCAATGCTGTTCGCTTTCAAGTCTACACATTTATGAAAATCAGGTCCAGGAAACACTTTTGTGATCACGGTTGCGATTTAGACAGTATTCGCGTAATTGTACTGATTAAGAGTTATCGTTTCCGAAAGATGCAGGTTCGATTAAAGCTGTGTGCACTTTTGCGCGTATAATGAAAATATTCCTAATACGTCGCGTAACAAAAAGTAACATGCGAATCACAACCGTGGTCAAACGACGAAAATATATGATGACACAAATGTTCTTTGCTGTTATTCAGGACAGTTTTAGATTAAACACCGCAATTTTCAGTCTTTACAAATTACACGACGATACACTTCAGAGATATTTGTTTTGAATAACTTGTATTTACCTTTTCTTATATAGTATGGTGATTGTCCGCAAGGATTATCTCTCTCTTTCCTTTTTATAGCCTTTATACGTTCACATTACATACATCGATTAAGAAACTTTTCTTTCTCTACCGACCAGTACGAAAACAAAATCCGCCCAGACAAAATGTCTTACATAGAATCAGTTCTCACTTAACAATCATATATAGTTTCGTAGTACAAAACAAACAATGCTAGTTTATTCCGTGCACTAGAAAGTCTTTGATTCACTGAGCACAAAAATTAAAATAATAATATTATAATTACTTTTTAATATCGTCAATTCTTCTTTATATCATGAAAATATGGTTTGACATCGTCGTAATATTATTTTTCATCGTTGTAGCACTATACCGAGAAAATCCTCGAGTCTAAAATGCATGCTTTAAGAGCTAAGGTCTCTTTTCTTGTTTTATTCCATACTACTTCCTCCCAAAATATGTAGAGCAAAGAGTTCGTAGTACAAGAGATGTGTTTCACTGAACCAAAGATGAACATTTGCTCATAGCTCTTCAGGTACGCATTTTAAAGGCAATGTTTACTCGTTTTAGGGTAAGGGACCTGTCCCTAAGCTTGTCGGTGCCTTTCTGGGGCACCCTATATATTGCTATGTAAATCTACACATGGTTTTAAATAGTTTTTCACATACGGTGCATTGCGAAGAGGTAAAGACATGTCGAGGTGTCCTTTTCGCTTTTATCACGTGCTGCTATCATCGCGTGAAGGCTACGTGACACGGCGTGACTTGTCAATGTTAGCGAGCGCGAGGTGCTCGTTTCTCTGTTATCACGCTACTGCATCACGACTGCGCTTTCCTAACGAGCTGTCGACTCTACGCGCGCATAGAAAAGTGACCGTCGGAGGCAGAGCCTGAAAAAGAAAAACAAACATATATTCAGAGTGCTCGCGGAAGTGTTGGAGTGCACGCTAAAATCAGCATTTGCGATTTTCTGTAGACGCGAGCAAATTTAAGTATCGGCTGCCGCAATCAAGGGACGGTGACCGACGTATAGCTGCGTGATAAATGGCCACGCCGGCGCGACACGGCACGGAACGTTCGCACTAAGTTCGCGAAAATGTTACCGCGCGACACCGGCGCAATCCGTTCTCGGCTGTTATCGTAAATAATCTGAAAACGCTGACGTTGAGGAATTTCGTGGGAGCTTTAATTTTCGCACATGTTAGATAGATTGTTATCCTCGTTCCAAGCTACCATTTATTTGCGTGTTGGGGTACCAGAAATGTTATCCATAATTCGTAGTTGCTGGCGAAATTTGCTTCTGCTTTACGTCCCTTCTGCGTATAAGTATACAGGCCTACTGCACAGTGCATATGGAGGGTAATTCGCACCAGTATTAACGATTTTCTCTGATACTCCAATCGGCTGTTGAGTGGGCGAAAAATTTCTTCATTCTCATGATCCCAACAGGAGAAATTGCGATGATGACATAAAATGGTCGCACAGTCTCCCTCTAATTACAGTTTCTCTTTATTTACCAGACACAATTTCACGAGAACTATATTACCTTTCTTCTAAGAACTTGAAACGTCCCCTTTGAACAATTTATACAGGACTGTGCTTTAACTGACACACAATATTTTTAGCGCAACGCAATCTGACTTTCAATAATCCCTACAAAAGAATGGCCCTGACTAACATTAACCTATACCTTTCACAAATCACCTAACTCACCAAATATCTTCGTTACTCGAACTACTGCAAAACAGCGAGCGCCACCACTGCCAGCTAAATAAAAGATTCAAACTACGGAAGGCACCTACTACTGACAGGGATAGTTAGCAAATGAAAGATTTTAATAGAGAACAAGCAATGTATTTACCTTAATAGTCATAATATATATAGCAGTTCATGACAAATTTCAAAACTCCGCCATCTCTCTCCCCACATCCACCACTGCTGGCGGCTCACCTCCAACTGCGCAATGCTACGCGCTGTTCACATCCAGCTGCCGCTGCCCAACACTACAATGGCAGACAACAATGCAAACTAGCCACAGGCTGCACACAGCACAGCCAGTGATTTTCATACAGAGGGCTACGTGGCGTTACCAATAGAAAACCTAAACAGCCCAGCCTACTTACAAACTTTCATGCAAGTTCTTTAACCCTCGCATTACCAAGTGGGGTATTCTGACTACCCCGGGTTGATTTTTTCCCTATAACAATGTTATCTGAAGAGCCACATGCCTGTGGTTTCATGACTCTGTACTAAAATTATTGACGTTGAATTCACACTCATGACTGTCTAGTTTTTTTGGCTTTATCATTGTTATTCAAGCCATTTATTGCTGGGATTGAGAAACTACCCTGCTTGGTATGACACGTCTTATTTGTAGAAAAAGAAGATTTTGGGAAATATATCTGTCAGTTATCTTCTTTGTTGAGTTTTGCCATAGATCCAATTTTTGTTATTGTTGCTGGTTACTACTGTTGAGTTGAATTTCTCGTTCACTGTTGGGCTGACATTCCACGAGTCAGTATTTCGTCTACAAGTAAGGATGTCCAGAGGACTTTCTGTCGAAGAGATCATGGAAATTCTACACAATTCTGATGTCAGTGACGATGAAAATGAACTGAATGAATATATAGAACCTCTTGACAAAGACCATATCATAGCATCAGATGAAGCTGATGATGAAATATCAGAAGACACTACACATTCACGTGAACAAGTAGAAGAAGAAGAAGAAGAAGAGGATGGTGATGAAGAAGAAGACGAAGACACTGGAGATTTGTTTGTTTCTAGAAGTGGCCTACAATTTTCTAGTGAACCACCAAAAGGTGGGCGGCGTCGACGTCGCAACATTTTGAACGTAACACCTGGCCCAGTGAATGATGGAAAAAACAATCAAAACAATAACAGTGTCATTTTCATTATTTATCTCACCGGAAATCGTGAGTACCATTGTAGAAGAAACGAGCAGGGAAGCCAAACGAGTAATTTCTTTGCGGAATGCAGCTCATTCTTTGAACAAAACGACATGGAGAGATATAAACGCAATTGAAGTCTACGC